>NW_026699494.1:0-37843 GCF_030435755.1 Ochotona princeps
TAGTGGTTCTTGTGGGAGAACAACTCCATTTGGCTCACTAACTTCACACACCATCAGGCTTCCAAGCAGCTCTCAAGGAAACTCAGTTTTCACACTCTATGCTTATTGCCCTTTGAGTGCCCAGGACTGAAATGAAGCTTGGTGAGCATCCCACACAAACGAATGCTCCACATGCGGGTTTCACATGCCACCAACTCCACATTCACAGGCAACTTCAGCGCCACAGCCGTTTTCAGATAGCCCTCAATGCAAAGGCTCTAGACGCAAATATTGGTGTGAGAGCTAATTCAAGCAAGGAAACACTGCATGTTGGTGAAGGGCATACTGAAGAAGGATCAGCCGAGTGGTTCTTGTGGGAGAACAACTCCATTTGGCTCACTAACTTCACACACCATCAGGCTTCCAAGCAGCTCTCAAGGAAACTCAGTTTTCACACTCTATGCTTAGTGCCGTTTGAGTGCATTATCTAGGAATGAACCTGGTAGAGCATCCCACACAAACGAATGCTCCACATGCGGGTTTCACATGCAACCAACTCCACATTCACAGACAACTTCAGCGCCACAGCTGTTTTCAGATAGCCCTCAATGCAAAGGCTCTAGACGCAAATATTGGTGTGAGAGATAATTCAATCAAGGAAACACTGCATGTTGGTGAAGGGCATATTGAAGAAGGTCACCCGAGTGGTTCTTGTGGGAGAAAAACTCCATTTAGCTCACTAACTTCACACACCATCAGGCTTCCAAGCAGCTCTCAAGGAAACTCAGTTTTCACACTCTATGCTTAGTGCCCTTTGAGTGCCTAGGACTGAAATGAAGCTTGGTGAGCATCCCACACAACGAATGCTCCACATGCGGGTTTCACATGCCACCAACTCCACATTCACAGGCAACTTCAGCGCCACAGCCGTTTTCAGATAGCCCTCAATGCAAAGGCTCTAGACGCAAATATTGGTGTGAGAGCTAATTCAATCAAGAAAACACTGCATGTTGCTGAAGGGCATATTGAAGAATGATCAGCCGAGTGGTTCTTGTGGGAGAACAACTCCATTTGGCTCACTAACTTCACACAGCATCAGGCTTCCAAGCAGCTCTCAAGGAAACTCAGTTTTCACACACTATGCTTAGTGCCCTTTGAGTGCATTATCTAGGAATGAACCTGGTAGAGCATCCCACAAAAACGAATGCTCCACATGCGGGTTTCACATGCCACCAACTCCACATTCACAGACAACTTCAGCGCCACAGCTGTTTTCAGATAGCCCTCAATGCAAAGGCTCTAGACGCAAATATTGGTGTGAGAGCTAATTCAATCAAGGAAACACTGCATGTTGGTGAAGGGCATATTGAAGAAGGATCAGCCGAGTGGTTCTTGTGGGAGAACAACTCCATTTGGCTCACTAACTTCACACACCATCAGGCTTCCAAGCAGCTCTCAAGGAAACTCAGTTTTCACACTCTATGCTTAGTGCCCATTGAGTGCCTACGACTGAAATGAAGCTTGGTGAGCATCCCACACAAACGAATGCTCCACATGCGGGTTTCACATGCCACCAACTCCACATTCACAGGCAACTTCAGCGCCACAGCCATTTTCAGATAGCCCTCAATGCAAAGGCTCTAGATGATAGTCTTCTGGCTCTGTCTTCAGACCAGAGAGTGTATACCTAAGAAGCCGTTGAACTTATCTGGACAATAAGATGCTGGACTCTATGTTTGGTATATGCTTGCAATGGGGGAATCTCAACAGAACTTGAACTGTGGTTATGCAACAAGGTGGAGGAATCCACCATGGTGGGAGGGTTTGGGGAGGGGTGGGGAGAATCCCAGTACCTATGAAACTGTGTCACATAATACAATGTAATTAATGAATTTAAAATAAAATTAAAAAAAAAAGAAGGAAATATTGGTGTGAGAGCTAATTCAATCAAAGAAACACTGCATGTTAGTGAAAGGCATATTGAAGAAGGATCAGCCTAGTGGTTCTTGTGGGAGAACAACTCCATTTGGCTCACTAACTTCACACACCATCAGGCTTACAAGCAGCTCTCAAGGAACTGTTTTGACACTCTATGCTTAGTGCCCTATGAGTGCATTATCTAGGAATGAACCTGGTAGATCATCCCACACAAACGAATGCTCCACATGCGGGTTTCACATGCAACCAACTCCACATTGACAGGCAACTTCAGCGCCACAGCCGTTTTCAGATAGCCCTCAATGCAAAGGCTCTAGACGCAAATATTGGTGTGAGAGCTAATTCAATCAAGGAAACACTGCATGTTGGTGAAGGGCATATTGAAGTAGGATCAGCCGAGTGATTCTTGTGGGAGAACAACTCCATTTGGCTCACTAACTTCACACACCATCAGGCTTCCAAGCAGCTCTCAAGGAAACTTCGTTTTCACACTCTATGCTTAGTGCCGTTTGAGTGCCTAGGACTGAAATGAAGCTTGGTGAGCATCCCACACAAACGAATGCTCCACATGCGGGTTTCACATGCCACCAACTCCACATTCACAGGCAACTTCAGCGCCACAGCCGTTTTCAGATAGCCCTCAATGCAAAGGCTCTAGACGCAAATATTGGTGTTAGAGCTAATTCAATCAAGGAAACACTGCATGTTGGTGAAGGCCATATTGAAGAAGGATCAGCTGAGTGGTTCTTGTGGGAGAACAACTCCATTTGGCTCACTAACTTCACACACCATCAGGCTTCCAAGCAGCTCTCAAGGAAACTCAGTTTTCACACTCTATGCTTAGTGCCCTTTGAGTGCATTATTTAGGAATGAACCTGGTAGAGCATCCCACACAAACGAATGCTCCACATGCGGGTTTCACATGCCACCAACTCCACATTCACAGGCAACTTCAGCGCCACAGCCGTTTTCAGATAGCCCTCAATGCAAAGGCTCTAGACGCAAATATTGGTGTGAGAGCTAATTCAATCAAGAAAACATTGCATGTTGCTGAAGGGCATATTGAAGAAGGATCAGCCGAGTGATTCTTGTGGGAGAACAACTCCATTTGGCTCACTAACTTCACACACCATCAGGCTTCAAGCAGCTCTCAAGGATCTCAGTTTCCACACTCTATGCTTATTGCCCTTTGAGTGCCTAGGACTGAAATGAAGCTTGGTGAGCATCCCACACAAACGAATGCTCCACATGCGGGTTTCACATGCCACCAACTCCACATTCACAGACAACTTCAGCGCCACAGCCATTTTCAGAATGCCCTCAAAGCAAAGGCTCTAGACGCAAATATTTTTGTGAGAGCTAATTCAATCAAGGAAACACTGCAAGTTGGTGAAGGGCATATTGAAGAAGAATCAGCCGAGTGGTTCTTGTGGGAGAACAACTCCATTTGGCTCACTAACTTCACACACCATCAGGCTTCCAAGCAGCTCTCAAGGAAACTCAGTTTCCACACTCTATGCTTAGTGCCCTTTGAGTGCCTAGGACTGAAATGAAGCTTGGTGAGCATCCCACACAAACGAATGCTCCACATGCGGGTTTCACATGCCACCAACTCCACATTCACAGGCAACTTCAGCGCCACAGCCGTTTTCAGATAGCCCTCAATGCAAAGGCTCTAGACGCAAATATTGGTGTGAGAGCTAATTCAATCAAGGAAACACTGCATGTTGGTGAAGGGCATATTGAAGAAAAAGAAGAATCAGCCGAGTGGTTCTTGTGGGAGAACAACTCCATTTGGCTCACTAACTTCACACACCATCAGGCTTCCAAGCAGCTCTCAAGGAAACTCCGTTTTCACACTCTATGCTTAGTGCCCTTTGAGTGCATTATCTAGGAATGAACCTGGTAGAGCATCCCACACAAACGAATGCTCCACATGCGGGTTTCACATGCCACCAACTCCACATTCACAGGCAACTTCAGCGCCACAGCCGTTTTCAGATAGCCCTCAATGCAAAAGCTCTGGACGCAAATATTGGTGTGAGAGCTAATTCAATCAAGGAAACACTGCATGTTAGTGAAAGGCATATTGAAGAAGGATCAGCCGAGTGGTTCTTGTGGGAGAACAACTCCATTTGGCTCACTAACTTCACACACCATCAGGCTTCCAAGCAGCTCTCAAGGAAACTCAGTTTTCACACTCTATGCTTAGTGCCCTTTGAGTGCCTAGGACTGAAATGAAGCTTGGTGAGCATCCCACACAAACGAATGCTCCACATGCGGGTTTCACATGCCACCAACTCCACATTCACAGGCAACTTCAGCGCCACAGCCGTTTTCAGATAGCCCTCAATGCAAAGGCTCTAGACGCAAATATTGGTGTGAGAGCTAATTCAATCAAGAAAACACTGCATGTTGCTGAAGGGCATATTGAAGAAGGATCAGCCGAGTGGTTCTTGTGGGAGAACAACTCCATTTGGCTCACTAACTTCACACAGCATCAGGCTTCCAAGCAGCTCTCAAGGAAACTCAGTTTTCACACACTATGCTTAGTGCCCTTTGAGTGCATTATCTAGGAATGAACCTGGTAGAGCATCCCACAAAAACGAATGCTCCACATGCGGGTTTCACATGCCACCAACTCCACATTCACAGACAACTTCAGCGCCACAGCTGTTTTCAGATAGCCCTCAATGCAAAGGCTCTAGACGCAAATATTGGTGTGAGAGCTAATTCAATCAAGGAAACACTGCATGTTGGTGAAGGGCATATTGAAGAAGGATCAGCCGAGTGGTTCTTGTGGGAGAACAACTCCATTTGGCTCACTAACTTCACACACCATCAGGCTTCCAAGCAGCTCTCAAGGAAACTCAGTTTTCACACTCTATGCTTAGTGCCCATTGAGTGCCTACGACTGAAATGAAGCTTGGTGAGCATCCCACACAAACGAATGCTCCACATGCGGGTTTCACATGCCACCAACTCCACATTCACAGGCAACTTCAGCGCCACAGCCATTTTCAGATAGCCCTCAATGCAAAGGCTCTAGATGATAGTCTTCTGGCTCTGTCTTCAGACCAGAGAGTGTATACCTAAGAAGCCGTTGAACTTATCTGGACAATAAGATGCTGGACTCTATGTTTGGTATATGCTTGCAATGGGGGAATCTCAACAGAACTTGAACTGTGGTTATGCAACAAGGTGGAGGAATCCACCATGGTGGGAGGGTTTGGGGAGGGGTGGGGAGAATCCCAGTACCTATGAAACTGTGTCACATAATACAATGTAATTAATGAATTTAAAATAAAATTAAAAAAAAAAGAAGGAAATATTGGTGTGAGAGCTAATTCAATCAAAGAAACACTGCATGTTAGTGAAAGGCATATTGAAGAAGGATCAGCCTAGTGGTTCTTGTGGGAGAACAACTCATTTGGCTCACTAACTTCACACACCATCAGGCTTACAAGCAGCTCTCAAGGAAACTGTTTTGACACTCTATGCTTAGTGCCCTATGAGTGCATTATCTAGGAATGAACCTGGTAGATCATCCCACACAAACGAATGCTCCACATGCGGGTTTCACATGCAACCAACTCCACATTGACAGGCAACTTCAGCGCCACAGCCGTTTTCAGATAGCCCTCAATGCAAAGGCTCTAGACGCAAATATTGGTGTGAGAGCTAATTCAATCAAGGAAACACTGCATGTTGGTGAAGGGCATATTGAAGTAGGATCAGCCGAGTGATTCTTGTGGAGAACAACTCCATTTGGCGCACTAACTTCACACACCATCAGGCTTCCAAGCAGCTCTCAAGGAAACTTCGTTTTCACACTCTATGCTTAGTGCCGTTTGAGTGCCTAGGACTGAAATGAAGCTTGGTGAGCATCCCACACAAACGAATGCTCCACATGCGGGTTTCACATGCCACCAACTCCACATTCACAGGCAACTTCAGCGCCACAGCCGTTTTCAGATAGCCCTCAATGCAAAGGCTCTAGACGCAAATATTGGTGTTAGAGCTAATTCAATCAAGGAAACACTGCATGTTGGTGAAGGCCATATTGAAGAAGGATCAGCTGAGTGGTTCTTGTGGGAGAACAACTCCATTTGGCTCACTAACTTCACACACCATCAGGCTTCAAGCAGCTCTCAAGAAACTCAGTTTTCACACTCTATGCTTAGTGCCCTTTGAGTGCATTATTTAGGAATGAACCTGGTAGAGCATCCCACACAAACGAATGCTCCACATGCGGGTTTCACATGCCACCAACTCCACATTCACAGGCAACTTCAGCGCCACAGCCGTTTTCAGATAGCCCTCAATGCAAAGGCTCTAGACGCAAATATTGGTGTGAGAGCTAATTCAATCAAGAAAACATTGCATGTTGCTGAAGGGCATATTGAAGAAGGATCAGCCGAGTGATTCTTGTGGGAGAACAACTCCATTTGGCTCACTAACTTCACACACCATCAGGCTTCCAAGCAGCTCTCAAGGATCTCAGTTTCCACACTCTATGCTTATTGCCCTTTGAGTGCCTAGGACTGAAATGAAGCTTGGTGAGCATCCCACACAAACGAATGCTCCACATGCGGGTTTCACATGCCACCAACTCCACATTCACAGACAACTTCAGCGCCACAGCCATTTTCAGAATGCCCTCAAAGCAAAGGCTCTAGACGCAAATATTTTTGTGAGAGCTAATTCAATCAAGGAAACACTGCAAGTTGGTGAAGGGCATATTGAAGAAGAATCAGCCGAGTGGTTCTTGTGGGAGAACAACTCCATTTGGCTCACTAACTTCACACACCATCAGGCTTCCAAGCAGCTCTCAAGGAAACTCAGTTTCCACACTCTATGCTTAGTGCCCTTTGAGTGCCTAGGACTGAAATGAAGCTTGGTGAGCATCCCACACAAACGAATGCTCCACATGCGGGTTTCACATGCCACCAACTCCACATTCACAGGCAACTTCAGCGCCACAGCCGTTTTCAGATAGCCCTCAATGCAAAGGCTCTAGACGCAAATATTGGTGTGAGAGCTAATTCAATCAAGGAAACACTGCATGTTGGTGAAGGGCATATTGAAGAAGAATCAGCCGAGTGGTTCTTGTGGGAGAACAACTCCATTTGGCTCACTAACTTCACACACCATCAGGCTTCCAAGCAGCTCTCAAGGAAACTCCGTTTTCACACTCTATGCTTAGTGCCCTTTGAGTGCATTATCTAGGAATGAACCTGGTAGAGCATCCCACACAAACGAATGCTCCACATGCGGGTTTCACATGCCACCAACTCCACATTCACAGGCAACTTCAGCGCCACAGCCGTTTTCAGATAGCCCTCAATGCAAAAGCTCTGGACGCAAATATTGGTGTGAGAGCTAATTCAATCAAGGAAACACTGCATGTTAGTGAAAGGCATATTGAAGAAGGATCAGCCGAGTGGTTCTTGTGGGAGAACAACTCCATTTGGCTCACTAACTTCACACACCATCAGGCTTCCAAGCAGCTCTCAAGGAAACTCCGTTTTCACACTCTATGCTTAGTGCCCTTTGAGTGCCTAGGACTGAAATGAAGCTTGGTGAGCATCCCACACAAACGAATGCTCCACATGCGGGTTTCACATGCCACCAACTCCACATTCACAGGCAACTTCAGCGCCACAGCCGTTTTCAGATAGCCCTCAATGCAAAGGCTCTAGACGCAAATATTGGTGTGAGAGCTAATTCAATCAAGGAAACACTGCATGTTAGTGAAGGGCATATTGAAGAAGGATCAGCCGAGTGGTTCTTGTGGGAGAACAACTCCATTTGGCTCACTAACTTCACACACCATCAGGCTTCCAAGCAGCTCTCAAGGAAACTCCGTTTTCACAATCTATGCTTAGTGCCCTTTGAGTGCCTAGGACTGAAATGAAGCTTGGTGAGCATCCCACACAAACGAATGCTCCACATGCGGGTTTCACATGCCACCAACTCCACATTCACAGGCAACTTCAGCGCCACAGCCGTTTTCAGATAGCCCTCAATGCAAAGGCTCTAGACGCAAATATTGGTGTGAGAGCTAATTCAATCAAGGAAACATTGCATGTTGGTGAAGGGCATATTGAAGAAGGATCAGCCGAGTGGTTCTAGTGGGAGAACAACTCCATTTGGCTCACTAACTTCACACACTATCAGGCTTCCAAGCAGCTCTCAAGGAAACTCAGTTTTCACACTCTATGCTTAGTGCCCTTTGAGTGCCTAGGACTGAAATGAAGCTTGGTGAGCATCCCACACAAACGAATGCTCCACATGCGGGTTTCACATGCCACCAACTCCACATTCACAGGCAACTTCAGCGCCACAGCCGTTTTCAGATAGCCCTCAATGCCAAGGCTCTAGACGCAAATATTGGTGTGAGAGCTAATTCAATCAAGGAAACATTGCATGTTGGTGAAGGGCATATTGAAGAAGGATCAACCGAGTGGTTCTTGTGGGAGAACAACTCCATTTGGCTCACTAACTTCACACACCATCAGGCTTCCAAGCAGCTCTCAAGGAAACTCCGTTTTCACACTCCATGCTTAGTGCCCTTTGAGTGCCTAGGACTGAAATGAAGCTTGGTGAGCATCCCACACAAACGAATGCTCCACATGCGGGTTTCACATGCCACCAACTGCACATTCACAGGCAACTTCAGCGCCACAGCCGTTTTCAGATAGCCCTCAATGCAAAGGCTCTAGACGCATATATTGTGTGAGAGCTAATTCAATCAAGGAAACACTGCATGTTGGTGAAGGGCATATTGAAGAAGGATCAGCCGAGTGGTTCTTGTGGGAGAACAACTCCATTTGGCTCACTAACTTCACACACCATCAGGCTTCCAAGCAGCTCTCAAGGAAACTCAGTTTCCACACTCTATGCTAGTGCACTTTGAGTGCCTAGGACTGAAATGAAGCGTGGTGAGCATCCCACACAAACGAATGCTCCACATGCGGGTTTCACATGCCACCAACTCCACATTCACAGGCAACTTCAGCGCCACAGCCGTTTTCAGATAGCCCTCAATGCAATGGCTCTAGACGCAAATATTGGTGTGAGAGCTAATTCAATCAAAGAAACACTGCATTTTGGTGAAGGGCATACTGAAGAAGGATCAGCCGAGTGGTTCTTGTGGAGAACAACTCCATTTGGCTCACTAACTTCACACACCATCAAGCTTCCAAGCAGCTCTCAAGGAAACTCAGCTTTCACACTCTATGCTTAGTGCCCTTTGAGTGCATTATCTAGGAATGAACCTGGTAGAGCATCCCACACAAATGAATGCTCCACATGCGGGTTTCACATGCCACCAACTCCACATTCACAGGCAACTTCAGCGCCACAGCCATTTTCAGATAGCCCTCAATGCAAAGGCTCTAGACGCAAATATTGGTGTGAGAGCTAATTCAATCAAGGAAACACTGCATGTTGGTGAAGGGCATATTGAAGAAGGATCAGCCGAGTGTTTCTTGTGGGAGAACAACTCCATTTGGCTCACTAACTTCACACACCATCAGGCTTCCAAGCAGCTCTCAAGGAAACTTCGTTTTCACACTCTATGCTTAGTGCCGTTTGAGTGCCTAGGACTGAAATGAAGCTTGGTGAGCATCCCACACAAATGAATGCTCCACATGCGGGTTTCACATACCACCAACTCCACATTCACAGGCAACTTCAGCTCCACAGCCGTTTTCAGATAGCCCTCAATGCAAAGGCTATAGACGCAAATATTGGTGTTAGAGCTAATTCAATCAAGGAAACACTGCATGTTGGTGAAGGGCATATTGAAGAAGGATCAGCTGAGTGGTTCTTGTGGGAGAACAACTCCATTTGGCTCACTAACTTCACACACCATCAGGCTTCCAAGCAGCTCTCAAGGAAACTCAGGTTTCACACTCTATGCTTAGTGCCCTTTGAGTGCATTATTTAGGAATGAACCTGGTAGAGCATCCCACACAAACGAATGCTCCACATGCGGGTTTCACATGCCACCAACTCCACATTCACAGGCAACTTCAGCGCCACAGCCATTTTCAGATAGCCCTCAATGCAAAGGCTCTAGACGCAAATATTGGTGTGAGAGTTAATTCAATCAAGAAAACACTGCATGTTGCTGAAGGGCATATTGAAGAAGGATCAGCCGAGTGGTTCTTGTGGGAGAACAACTCCATTTGGCTCACTAACTTCACACACCATCAGGCTTCCAAGCAGCTCTCAAGGAAACTCAGTTTCCACACTCTATGCTAATTGCCCTTTGAGTGCCTAGGACTGAAATGAAGCTTGGTGAGCATCCCACACAAAAACGAATGCTCCACATGCGGGTTTCACATGCCACCAACTCCACATTCACAGACAACTTCAGCGCCACAGCCATTTTCAGAATGCCCTCAAAGCAAAGGCTCTAGAAGCAAATATTTTTGTGAGAGCTAATTCAATCAAGGAAACACTGCATGTTGGTGAAGGGCATATTGAAGAAGGATCAGCCGAGTGGTTCTTGTGGAGAACAACTCCATTTGGCTCACTAACTTCACACACCATCAGGCTTCCAAGCAGCTCTCAAGGAAACTCAGTTTCCACACTCTATGCTTAATGCCCTTTGAGTGCCTAGGACTGAAATGAAGCTTGGTGAGCATCCCACACAAATGAATGCTCCACATGCGGGTTTCACATGCCACCAACTCCACATTCACAGGCAACTTCAGCGCCACAGCCGTTTTCAGATAGCCCTCAATGCAAAGGCTCTAGACGCAAATATTGGTGTGAGAGCTAATTCAATCAAGGAAACACTGCATGTTGGTGAAGGCCATATTGAAGAAGGATCAGCCGAGTGGTTCTTGTGGGAGAACAACTCCATTTGGCTCACTAACTTCACACACCATCAGGCTTCCAAGCAGCTCTCAAGGAAACTCCGTTTTCACAATCTATGCTTAGTGCCCTTTGAGTGCCTAGGACTGAAATGAAGCTTGGTGAGCATCCCACACAAACGAATGCTGCACATGCGGGTTTCACATGCCACCAACTCCACATTCACAGGCAACTTCAGCGCCACAGCCGTTTTCAGATAGCCCTCAATGCAAAGGCTCTAGACGCAAATATTGGTGTGAGAGCTAATTCAATCAAGGAAACACTGCATGTTGGTGAAGGGCATATTGAAGAAGGATCAGCCGAGTGGTTCTTGTGGGAGAACAACTCCATTTGGCTCACTAACTTCACACACCATCAGGCTTCCAAGCAGCTCTCAAGGAAACTCAGTTTTCACACTCTATGCTTAGTGCCCTTTGAGTGCCTAGGACTGAAATGAAGCTTGGTGAGCATCCCACACAAACGAATGCTCCACATGCGGGTTTCACATGCCACCAACTCCACATTCACAGGCAACTTCAGCGCCACAGCCGTTTTCAGATAGCCCTCAATGCCAAGGCTCTAGACGCAAATATTGGTGTGAGAGCTAATTCAATCAAGGAAACATTGCATGTTGGTGAAGGGCATATTGAAGAAGGATCAACCGAGTGGTTCTTGATGGGAGAACAACTCCATTTGGCTCACTAACTTCACACACCATCAGGCTTCCAAGCAGCTCTCAAGGAAACTCCGTTTTCACACTCCATGCTTAGTGCCCTTTGAGTGCCTAGGACTGAAATGAAGCTTGGTGAGCATCCCACACAAACGAATGCTCCACATGCGGGTTTCACATGCCACCAACTCCACATTCACAGACAACTTCAGCGCCACAGCCGTTTTCAGATAGCCCTCAATGCAAAGGCTCTAGACGCATATATTTGTGTGAGAGCTAATTCAATCAAGGAAACACTGCATGTTGGTGAAGGGCATATTGAAGAAGGATCAGCCGAGTGGTTCTTGTGGGAGAACAACTCCATTTGGCTCACTAACTTCACACACCATCAGGCTACCAAGCAGTTCTCAAGGAAACTCAGTTTTCACACTCTATGCTAGTGCCCTTTGAGTGCCTAGGACTGAAATGAAGCTTGGTGAGCATCCCACACAAACGAATGCTCCACATGCGGGTTTCACATGCCACCAACTCCACATTCACAGGCAACTTCAGCGCCACAGCCATTTTCAGATAGCCCTCAATGCAAAGGCTCTAGACGCAAATATTGGTGTGAGAGCTAATTCAATAAAAGAAACACTGCATGTTGGTGAAGGGCATACTGAAGAAGGATCAGCCGAGTGGTTCTTGTGGGAGAACAACTCCATTTGGCTCACTAACTTCACACACCATCAGGCTTCCAAGCAGCTCTCAAGGAAACTCAGCTTTCACACTCTATGCTTAGTGCCCTTTGAGTGCATTATCTAGGAATGAACCTGGTAGAGCATCCCACACAAACGAATGCTCCACATGCGGGTTTCACATGCAACCAACTCCACATTCACAGGCAACTTCAGCGCCACAGCCATTTTCAGATAGCCCTCAATGCAAAGGCTCTAGACGCAAATATTGGTGTGAGAGCTAATTCAATCAAGGAAACACTGCATGTTGGTGAAGGGCATATTGAAAAAGAATCTGCCGAGTGGTTCTTGTGGGAGAACAACTCCATTTGGCTCACTAACTTCACACACCATCAGGCTTACAAGCAGCTCTCAAGGAAACTCAGTTTTCACACTCTATGCTTAGTGCCCTTTGAGTGCCTAGGACTGAAATGAAGCTTGGTGAGCATCCCACACAAACGAATGCTCCACATGCGGGTTTCACATGCCACCAACTCCACATTCACAGGCAACTTCAGCGCCACAGCCGTTTTCAGATAGCCCTCAATGCAAAGGCTCTAGACGCAAATATTGGTGTGAGAGCTAATTCAATCAAGGAAACACTGCATGTTGGTGAAGGGCATATTGAAGAAGGATCAGCCGAGTGGTTCTTGTGGGAGAACAACTCCATTTGGCTCACTAACTTCACACACCATCAGGCTTCCAAGCAGCTCTCAAGGAAACTCCGTTTTCACACTCTATGCTTAGTGCCGTTTGAGTGCATTATCTAGGAATGAACCTGGTAGAGCATCCCACACAAACGAATGCTCCACATGCGGGTTTCACATGCCACCAACTCCACATTCACAGACAACTTCAGCGCCACAGCTGTTTTCAGATAGCCCTCAATGCAAAGGCTCTGGACGCAAATATTGGTGTGAGAGCTAATTCAATCAAGGAAACACTGCATGTTGGTGAAGGGCATATTGAAGAAGGATCAGCCGAGTGGTTCTTGTGGGAGAACAACTCCATTTGGCTCACTAACTTCACACACCATCAGGCTTCCAAGCAGCTCTCAAGGAAACTCAGTTTTCCCACTCTATGCTTAGTGCCCTTTGAGTGCCTAGGACTGAAATGAAGCTTGGTGAGCATCCCACACAAACGAATGCTCCACATGCGGATTTCACATGCCACCAACTCCACATTCACAGGCAACTTCAGCGCCACAGCCGTTTTCAGATAGCCCTCAATGCAAAGGCTCTAGACGCAAATATTGGTGTGAGAGCTAATTCAATCAAGGAAACACTGCATGTTAGTGAAGGGCATATTGAAGAAGGATCAGCCGAGTGGTTCTTGTGGGAGAACAACTCCATTTGGCTCACTAACTTCACACACCATCAGGCTTCCAAGCAGCTCTCAAGGAAACTCCGTTTTCACACTCTATGCTTAGTGCCCTTTGAGTGCATTATCTAGGAATGAACCTGGTAGAGCATCCCACACAAACGAATGCTCCACATGCGGGTTTCACATGCCACCAACTCCACATTCACAGGCAAATTCAGCGCCACAGCCGTTTTCAGATAGCCCTCAATGCAAAGGCTCTAGACGCAGATATTGGTGTGAGAGCTAATTCAATCAAGGAAACATTGCATGTTGCTGAAGGGCATATTGAAGAAGGATCAGCCGAGTGTTTCTTGTGGGAGAACAACTCCATTTGGCTCACTAACTTCACACACCATCAGGCTTCCAAGCAGCTCTCAAGGAAACTCAGTTTTCACACTCTATGCTTAGTGCCCTTTGAGTGCCTAGGACTGAAATGAAGCTTGGTGAGCATCCCACACAAATGAATGCTCCACATGCGGGTTTCACATGCCACCAACTCCACATTCACAGGCAACTTCAGCGCCACAGCCGTTTTCAGATAGCCCTCAATGCAAAGGCTCTAGATGCAAATATTGGTGTTAGAGCTAATTCAATCAAGGAAACACTGCATGTTGGTGAAGGGCATATTGAAGAAGGATCAGCCGAGTGGTTCTTGTGGGAGAACAACTCCATTTGGCTCACTAACTTCACACACCATCAGGCTTCCAAGCAGCTCTCAAGGAAACTCAGTTTTCACACTCTATGCTTAGTGCCCTTTGAGTGCATTATCTAGGAATGAACCTGGTAGAGCATCCCACACAAATGAATGCTCCACATGCGGGTTTCACATGCCACCAACTCCACATTCACAGGCAACTTCAGCGCCACAGCCATTTTCAGATAGCCCTCAATGCAAAGGCTCTAGACGCAAATATTGGTGTGAGAGCTAATTCAATCAAGGAAACACTGCATGTTGGTGAAGGGCATATTGAAGGATCAGCCGAGTGGTTCTTGTGGGAGAACAACTCCATTTGGCTCACTAACTTCACACACCATCAGGCTTCCAAGCAGCTCTCAAGGAAACTCATTTTTCACACTCTATGCTTAGTGCCCTTTGAGTGCCTAGGACTGAAATGAAGCTTGGTGAGCATCCCACACAAACGAATGCTCCACATGCGGGTTTCACATGCCACCAACTCCACATTCACAGGCAACTTCAGCGCCACAGCCGTTTTCAGATAGCCCTCAATGCAAAGGCTCTAGACGCAAATATTGGTGTGAGAGCTAATTCAATCAAGGAAACATTGCATGTTGGTGAAGGGCATATTGAAGAAGGGTCAGCCGAGTGTTTCTTGTGGGAGAACAACTCCATTTGGCTCACTAACTTCACACACCATCAGGCTTCCAAGCAGCTCTCAAGGAAACTCAGTTTTCACACTCTATGCTTAGTGCCCTTTGAGTGCCTAGGACTGAAACCATGCTTGGTGAGCATCCCACACAAACGAATGCTCCACATGCGGGTTTCACATGCCACCAACTCCACATTCACAGGCAACTTCAGCGCCAAAGCCGTTTTCAGATAGCCCTCAATGCAAAGGCTCTAGACGCAAATATTGGTGTTAGAGCTAATTCAATCAAGGAAACACTGCATGTTGGTGAAGGGCATATTGAAGAAGGATCAGCCGAGTGGTTCTTGTGGGAGAACAACTCCATTTGGCTCACTAACTTCACACACCATCAGGCTTCCAAGCAGCTCTCAAGGAAACTCAGTTTTCACACTCTATGCTTAGTGCCCTTTGAGTGCATTATTTAGGAATGAACCTGGTAGAGCATCCCACACAAACGAATGCTCCACATGCGGGTTTCACATGCCACCAACTCCACATTCACAGGCAACTTCAGCGCCACAGCCGTTTTCAGATAGCCCTCAATGCAAAGGCTCTAGACGCAAATATTGGTGTGAGAGCTAATTCAATCAAGGAAACACTGCATGTTGGTGAAGGGCATATTGAAGAAGGATCAGCCGAGTGGTTCTTGTGGGAGAACAACTTCATTTGGCTCACTAACGTCACACACCATCAGGCTTCCAAGCAGCTCTCAAGGAAACTCAGTTTTCACAATCTATGCTTAGTGCCCTTTGAGTGCCTAGGACTGAAATGAAGCTTGGTGAGCATCCCACACAAACGAATGCTCCACATGCGGGTTTCACATGCCACCAACTCCACATTCACAGGCAACTTCAGCGCCACAGCCGTTTTCAGATAGCCCTCAATGCAAAGGCTCTAGACGCAAATATTGGTGTGAGAGCTAATTCAATCAAGGAAACACTGCATGTTGGTGAAGGGCATATTGAAGAAGAATCAGCCGAGTGGTTCTTGTGGGAGAACAACTCCATTTGGCTCACTAACTTCACACACCATCAGGCTTCCAAGCAGCTCTCAAGGAAACTCAGTTTTCACACTCTATGCTTAGTGCCCTTTGAGTTCCTAGGACTGCAATGAAGCTTGGTGAGCATCCCACACAAACGAATGCTCCACATGCGGGTTTCACATGCCACCAACTGCACATTCACAGGCAACTTCAGCGCCACAGCCGTTTTCAGATAGCCCTCAATGCAAAGGCTCTAGACGCAAATATTGGTGTTAGAGCTAATTCAATCAAGGAAACACTGCATGTTAGTGAAGGGCATATTGAAGAAGGATCAGCCGAGTGTTTCTTGTGGGAGAACAACTCCATTTGGCTCACTAACTTCACACACCATCAGGCTTCCAAGCAGCTCTCAAGGAAACTCAGTTTCACACTCTATGCTTAGTGCCCTTTGAGTGCCTAGGACTGAAATGAAGCTTGGTGAGCATCCCACACAAATGAATGCTCCACATGCGGGTTTCACATGCCACCAACTCCACATTCACAGGCAACTTCAGCGCCACAGACATTTTCAGATAGCCCTCAATGCAAAGGCTCTAGACGCAAATATTGGTGTGAGAGCTAATTCAATCAAGGAAACACTGCATATTCGTGAAGGGCATATTGAAGGATCAGCCGAGTGGTTCTTGTGGGAGAACAACTCCATTTGGCTCACTAACTTCACACACCATCAGGCTACAAAGCAGCTCTCAAGGAAACTCATTTTTCACACTATATGCTTAGTGCCCTTTGAGTGCCTAGGACTGAAATGAAGCTTGGTGAGCATCCCACACAAACGAATGCTCCACATGCGGGTTTCACATGCCACCAACTCCACATTCACAGGCAACTTCAGCACCACAGCCATTTTCAGATAGCCCTCAATGCAAAGGCTCTAGACGCAAATATTGGTGTGAGAGCTAATTCAATCAAGGAAACACTGCATATTCGTGAAGGGCATATTGAAGGATCAGCCGAGTGGTTCTTGTGGGAGAACAACTCCATTTGGCTCACTAACTTCACACACCATCAGGCTACAAAGCAGCTCTCAAGGAAACTCATTTTTCACACTATATGCTTAGTGCCCTTTGAGTGCCTAGGACTGAAATGAAGCTTGGTGAGCATCCCACACAAACGAATGCTCCACATGCGGGTTTCACATGCCACCAACTCCACATTCACAGGCAACTTACAGCGCCACAGCCGTTTTCAGATAGCCCTCAATGCAAAGGCTCTAGACGCAAATATTGGTGTGAGAGCTAATTCAATCAAGGAAACATTGCATGTTGGTGAAGGGCATATTGAAGAAGGGTCAGCCGAGTGGTTCTTGTGGGAGAACAACTCCATTTGGCTCACTAACTTCACACACCATCAGGCTTCCAAGCAGCTCTCAAGGAAACTCAGTTTTCACACTCTATGCTTAGTGCCGTTTGAGTGCCTAGGACTGAAACCATGCTTGGTGAGCATCCCACACAAACGAATGCTCCACATGCGGGTTTCAAATGCAACCAACTCCACATTCACAGGCAACTTCAGCGCCACAGCCGTTTTCAGATAGCCCTCAATGCAAAGGCTCTAGACGCAAATATTGGTGTGAGAGCTAATTCAATCAAGGAAACACTGCATGTTGGTGAAGGGCATACTGAAGAAGGATCAGCCGAGTGGTTCTTGTGGGAGAACAACTCCATTTGGCTCACTAACTTCACACACCATCAGGCTTCCAAGCAGCTCTCAAGGAAACTCAGTTTTCACAATCTATGCTTAGTGCCCTTTGAGTGCCTAGGACTGAAATGAAGCTTGGTGAGCATCCCGCACAAACGAATGCTCCACATGCGGGTTTCACATGCCACCAACTCCACATTCACAGGCAACTTCAGCGCCATAGCCGTTTTCAGATAGCCCTCAATGCAAAGGCTCTAGACGCAAATATTGGTGTGAGAGCTAATTCAATCAAGGAAACACTGCATGTTGGTGAAGGGGATATTGAAGAAGGATCAGCCGAGTGGTTCTTGTGGGAGAACAACTCCATTTGGCTCACTAACTTCACACACCATCAGGCTTCCAAGCAGCTCTCAAGGAAACTCAGTTTTCACACTCTATGCTTAGTGCCCTTTGAGTGCCTAGGACTGAAAGGATGCTTGGTGAGCATCCCACACAAACGAATGCTCCACATGCGGGTTTCACATGCCACCAACTCCACATTCACAGGCAACTTCAGCGCCACAGCCGTTTTCAGATAGCCCTCAATGCAAAGGCTCTAGACGCAAATATTGGTGTGAGAGCTAATTCAATCAAGGAAACACTGCATGTTGGTGAAGGGCATATTGAAGAAGGATCATCCGAGTGTTTCTTGCGGGAGAACAACTCCATTTGGCTCACTAACTTCACACACCATCAGGCTTCCAAGCAGCTCTCAAGGAAACTCCGTTTTCACACTCTATGCTTAGTGCCCTTTGAGTGTCTAGGACTGAAACCAAGCTTGGTGAGCATCCACACAAACGAATGCTCCACATGCGGGTTTCATATGCCACCAACTCCACATTCACAGGCAACTTCAGCGCCACAGCCGTTTTCAGATAGCCCTCAATGCAAAGGCTCTAGACGCAAATATTGGTGTGAGAGCTAATTCAATCAAGGAAACACTGCATGTTGGTGAAGGGCATACTGAAGAAGGATCAGCCGAGTGGTTCTTGTGGGAGAACAACTCCATTTGGCTCACTAACTTCACACACCATCAGGCTTCCAAGCAGCTCTCAAGGAAACTCAGTTTTCACACTCTATGCTTAGTGCCCTTTGAGTGCATTATCTAGGAATGAACCTGGTAGAGCATCGTACACAAACGAATGCTCCACATGCGGGTTTCACATGCCACCAACTCCACATTCACAGGCAACTTCTGCGCCACAGCCGTTTTCAGATAGCCCTCAATGCAAAGGCTCTAGACGCAAATATTGGTGTGAGAGCTAATTGAATCAAGGAAACATTGCATGTTGGTGAAGGGCATATTGAAGAAGAATCAGCCGAGTGGTTCTTGTGGGAGAACAACTCCATTTGGCTCACTAACTTCACACACCATCAGGCTTCCAAGCAGCTCTCAAGGAAACTCCGTTTTCACACTCTATGCTTAGTGCGCTTTGAGTGCCTAGGACTGAAAGGATGCTTGGTGAGCATCCCACACAAACGAATGCTCCACATGCGGGTTTCACATGCCACCAACTCCACATTCACAGGCAACTTCAGCGCCACAGCCGTTTTCAGATAGCCCTCAATGCAAAGGCTCTAGACGCAAATATTGGTGTGAGAGTTAATTCAATCAAGGAAACACTGCATGTTGGTGAAGGGCATACTGAAGAAGGATCAGCCGAGTGGTTCTTGTGGGAGAACAACTCCATTTGGCTCACTAACTTCACATACTATCAGGCTTCCAAGCAGCTCTCAAGGAAACTCCGTTTTCACACTCTATGCTTAGTGCCCTTTGAGTGCATTATCTAGGAATGAACCTGGTAGAGCATCCCACACAAACGAATGCTGCACATGCGGGTTTCACATGCCACCAACTCCACATTCACAGGCAACTTCAGCTCCACAGCCGTTTTCAGATAGCCCTCAAAGCAAAGGATCTAGACGCAAATATTGGTGTGAGAGCTAATTCAATCAAGGAAACACTGCATGTTGGTGAAGGGCATATTGAAGAAGAATCAGCCGAGTGGTTCTTGTGGGAGAACAGCTCCATTTGGCTCACTAACTTCACACACCATCAGGCTTCCAAGCAGCTCTCAAGGAAACTCAGTTTTCACACTCTATGCTTAGTGCCCTTTGAGTGCATTATCTAGGAATGAACCTGGTAGAGCATCCCACACAAACAATGCTCCACATGCGGGTTTCACATGCCACCAACTCCACATTTACAGGCAAATTCAGCGCCACAGCCGTTTTCAGATAGCCCTCAATGCAAAAGCTCTAGACGCAAATATTGGTGTGAGAGCTAATTCAATCAAGGAAACACTGCATGTTAGTGAAAGGCATATTGAAGAAGGATCAGCCGAGTGGTTCTTGTGGGAGAACAACTCCATTTGGCGCACTAACTTCACACACCATCAGGCTTCCAAGCAGTTCTCAAGGAAACTCCGTTTTCACACTCTATGCTTAGTGCCCTTTGAGTGCCTAGGACTGAAATGAAGCTTGGTGAGCATCCCACACAAACGAATGCTCCACATGCGGGTTTCACATGCCACCAACTCCACATTCACAGGCAACTTCAGCGCCACAGCCGTTTTCAGATAGCCCTCAATGCAAAGGCTCTAGACGCAAATATTGGTGTGAGAGCTAATTCAATCAAGGAAACACTGCATGTTAGTGAAGGGCATATTGAAGAAGGATCAGCCGAGTGGTTCTTGTGGGAGTACAACTCCATTTGGCTCACTAACTTCACACACCATCAGGCTTCCAAGCAGCTCTCAAGGAAACTCAGTTTTCACACTCTATGCTTAGTGCCCTTTGAGTGCATTATCTAGGAATGAACCTGGTAGAGCATCGTACACAAACGAATGCTCCACATGCGGGTTTCACATGCCACCAACTCCACATTCACAGGCAACTTCAGCGCCACAGCCGTTTTCAGATAGCCCTCAATGCAAAAGCTCTGGACGCAAATATTGGTGTGAGAGCTAATTCAATCAAGGAAACACTGCATGTTAGTAAAAGGCATATTGAAGAAGGATCAGCCGAGTGGTTCTTGTGGGAGAACAACTCCATTTGGCGCACTAACTTCACACACCATCAGGCTTCCAAGCAGCTCTCAAGGAAACTCCGTTTTCACACTCTATGCTTAGTGCCCTTTGAGTGCCTAGGACTGAAATGAAGCTTGGTGAGCATCCCACACAAACGAATGCTCCACATGCGGGTTTCACATGCCACCAACTGCACATTCACAGGCAACTTCAGCGCCACAGCCGTTTTCAGATAGCCCTCAATGCAAAGGCTCTAGACGCAAATATTGGTGTGAGAGCTAATTCAATCAAGGAAACACTGCATGTTGGTGAAGGGCATATTGAAGAAGGATCAGCCGAGTGGTTCTTGTGGGAGAACAACTCCATTTGACTCACTAACTTCACACACCATCAGGCTTCCAAGCAGCTCTCAAGGAAACTCAGTTTTCACACTCTATGCTTAGTGCCCTTTGAGTGCATTATCTAGGAATGAACCTGGTAGAGCATCCCACACAAACGAATGCTCCACATGCGGGTTTCACATGCAACCAACTCCACATTCACAGGCAACTTCAGCGCCACAGCCGTTTTCAGATAGCCCTCAATGCAAAGGCTCTAGATGCAAATATTGGTGTGAGAGCTAATTCAATCAAGGAAACACTGCATGTTGGTGAAGGGCATATTGAAGAAGGATCAGCCGAGTGGTTCTTGTGGGAGAACAACTCCATTTGGCTCACTAACTTCACACACCATCAGGCTTCCAAGCAGCTCTCAAGGAAACTCCGTTTTCACACTCTATGCTTAGTGCCCTTTGAGTGCCTAGGCCTGAAATGAAGCTTGGTGAGCATCCCACACAAACGAATGCTCCACATGCGGGTTTCACATGCCACCAACTGCACATTCACAGGCAACTTAAGCGCCACAGCCGTTTTCAGATAGCCCTCAATGCAAAGGCTCTAGACGCAAATATTGGTGTGAGAGCTAATTCAATCAAGGAAACACTGCATGTTGGTGAAGGGCATATTGAAGAAGAATCAGCCGAGTGGTTCTTGTGGGAGAACAACTACATTTGCTCACTAACTTCACACACCATCAGGCTTCCAAGCAGCTCTCAAGGAAACTCCGTTTTCACACTCTATGCTTAGTGCCCTTTGAGTGCCTAGGACTGAAGTGAAGCTTGGTGAGCATCCCACACAAACGAATGCTCCACATGCGGGTTTCACATGCCACCAACTCCACATTCACAGGCAACTTCAGCGCCACAGCCGTTTTCAGATAGCCCTCAATGCAAAGGCTCTAGACGCAAATATTGGTGTGAGAGCTAATTCAATCAAGGAAACACTGCATGTTAGTGAAGGGCATATTGAAGAAGGATCAGCCGAGTGGTTCTTGTGGGAGAACAACTCCATTTGGCTCACTAACTTCACACACCATCAGGCTTCCAAGCAGCTCTCAAGGAAACTCAGTTTTCACACTCTATGCTTAGTGCCCTTTGAGTGCATTATCTAGGAATGAACCTGGTAGAGCATCGTACACAAACGAATGCTCCACATGCGGGTTTCACATGCCACCAACTCCACATTCACAGGCAACTTCAGCGCCACAGCCGTTTTCAGATAGCCCTCAATGCAAAGGCTCTAGATGCAAATATTGGTGTGAGAGCTAATTCAATCAAGGAAACACTGCATGTTGGTGAAGGGCATATTGAAGAAGGATCAGCCGAGTGGTTCTTGTGAGAGAACAACTCCATTTGGCTCACTAACTTCACACACCATCAGGCTTCCAAGCAGCTCTCAAGGAAACTCCGTTTTCACAATCCATGCTTAGTGCCCTTTGAGTGCCTAGGACTGAAATGAACCTTGGTGAATATCCCACACAAACGAATGCTCCACATGCGGGTTTCACATGCCACCAACTCCACATTCACAGGCAACTTCAGCGCCACAGCCGTTTTCAGATAGCCCTCAATGCAAAGGCTCTAGACGCAAATATTGGTGTGACAGCTAATTCAATCAAGGAAACACTGCATGTTGGTGAAGGGCATATTGAAGAAAGATCAACCGAGTGGTTCTTGTGGGAGAACAACTCCATTTGGCTCACTAACTTCACACACCATCAGGCTTCCAAGCAGCTCTCAAGGAAACTCAGTTTTCACACTCTATGCTTAGTGCCCTTTGAGAGCCTAGGACTGAAATGAAGCTTGGTGAGCATCCCACACAAACAAATGCTCCACATGCGGGTTTCACATGCCACCAACTCCACATTCACAGGCAACTTCAGCTCCACAGCCGTTTTCAGATAGCCCTCAAAGCAAAGGATCTAGACGCAAATATTGGTGTGAGAGCTAATTCAATCAAGGAAACACTGCATGTTGGTGAAGGGCATATTGAAGAAGAATCAGCCGAGTGGTTCTTGTGGGAGAACAACTCCATTTGGCTCACTAACTTCACACACCATCAGGCTTCCAAGCAGCTCTCAAGGAAACTCAGTTTTCACACTCTATGCTTAGTGCCCTTTGAGTGCATTATCTAGGAATGAACCTGGTAGAGCATCCCACACAAACGAATGCTCCACATGCGGGTTTCACATGCAACCAACTCCACATTCACAGGCAACTTCAGCGCCACAGCCGTTTTCAGATAGCCCTCAATGCAAAGGCTCTAGATGCAAATATTGGTGTGAGAGCTAATTCAATCAAGGAAACACTGCATGTTGGTGAAGGGCATATTGAAGAAGGATCAGCCGAGTGGTTCTTGTGGGAGAACAACTCCATTTGGCTCACTAACTTCACACACCATCAGGCTTCCAAGCAGCTCTCAAGGAAACTCCGTTTTCACACTCTATGCTTAGTGCCCTTTGAGTGCCTAGGCCTGAAATGAAGCTTGGTGAGCATCCCACACAAACGAATGCTCCACATGCGGGTTTCACATGCCACCAACTGCACATTCACAGGCAACTTAAGCGCCACAGCCGTTTTCAGATAGCCCTCAATGCAAAGGCTCTAGACGCAAATATTGGTGTGAGAGCTAATTCAATCAAGGAAACACTGCATGTTGGTGAAGGGCATATTGAAGAAGAATCAGCCGAGTGGTTCTTGTGGGAGAACAACTACATTTGGCTCACTAACTTCACACACCATCAGGCTTCCAAGCAGCTCTCAAGGAAACTCCGTTTTCACACTCTATGCTTAGTGCCCTTTGAGTGCCTAGGACTGAAGTGAAGCTTGGTGAGCATCCCACACAAACGAATGCTCCACATGCGGGTTTCACATGCCACCAACTCCACATTCACAGGCAACTTCAGCGCCACAGCCGTTTTCAGATAGCCCTCAATGCAAAGGCTCTAGACGCAAATATTGGTGTGAGAGCTAATTCAATCAAGGAAACACTGCATGTTAGTGAAGGGCATATTGAAGAAGGATCAGCCGAGTGGTTCTTGTGGGAGAACAACTCCATTTGGCTCACTAACTTCACACACCATCAGGCTTCCAAGCAGCTCTCAAGGAAACTCAGTTTTCACACTCTATGCTTAGTGCCCTTTGAGTGCATTATCTAGGAATGAACCTGGTAGAGCATCGTACACAAACGAATGCTCCACATGCGGGTTTCACATGCCACCAACTCCACATTCACAGGCAACTTCAGCGCCACAGCCGTTTTCAGATAGCCCTCAATGCAAAGGCTCTAGATGCAAATATTGGTGTGAGAGCTAATTCAATCAAGGAAACACTGCATGTTGGTGAAGGGCATATTGAAGAAGGATCAGCCGAGTGGTTCTTGTGAGAGAACAACTCCATTTGGCTCACTAACTTCACACACCATCAGGCTTCCAAGCAGCTCTCAAGGAAACTCCGTTTTCACAATCCATGCTTAGTGCCCTTTGAGTGCCTAGGACTGAAATGAACCTTGGTGAATATCCCACACAAACGAATGCTCCACATGCGGGTTTCACATGCCACCAACTCCACATTCACAGGCAACTTCAGCGCCACAGCCGTTTTCAGATAGCCCTCAATGCAAAGGCTCTAGACGCAAATATTGGTGTGACAGCTAATTCAATCAAGGAAACACTGCATGTTGGTGAAGGGCATATTGAAGAAAGATCAACCGAGTGGTTCTTGTGGGAGAACAACTCCATTTGGCTCACTAACTTCACACACCATCAGGCTTCCAAGCAGCTCTCAAGGAAACTCAGTTTTCACACTCTATGCTTAGTGCCCTTTGAGTGCCTAGGACTGAAATGAAGCTTGGTGAGCATCCCACACAAACAAATGCTCCACATGCGGGTTTCACATGCCACCAACTCCACATTCACAGGCAACTTCAGCTCCACAGCCGTTTTCAGATAGCCCTCAAAGCAAAGGATCTAGACGCAAATATTGGTGTGAGAGCTAATTCAATCAAGGAAACACTGCATGTTGGTGAAGGGCATATTGAAGAAGAATCAGCCGAGTGGTTCTTGTGGGAGAACAACTCCATTTGGCTCACTAACTTCACACACCATCAGGCTTCCAAGCAGCTCTCAAGGAAACTCCGTTTTCACACTCTATGCTTAGTGCCCTTTGAGTGCATTATCTAGGAATGAACCTGGTAGAGCATCGTACACAAACGAATGCTCCACATGCGGGTTTCACATGCCACCAACTCCACATTCACAGGCAACTTCAGCGCCACAGCCGTTTTCAGATAGCCCTCAATGCAAAAGCTCTGGACGCAAATATTGGTGTGAGAGCTAATTCAATCAAGGAAACACTGCATGTTAGTAAAAGGCATATTGAAGAAGGATCAGCCGAGTGGTTCTTGTGGGAGAACAACTCCATTTGGCGCACTAACTTCACACACCATCAGGCTTCCAAGCAGCTCTCAAGGAAACTCCGTTTTCACACTCTATGCTTAGTGCCCTTTGAGTGCCTAGGACTGAAATGAAGCTTGGTGAGCATCCCACACAAACGAATGCTCCACATGCGGGTTTCACATGCCACCAACTGCACATTCACAGGCAACTTCAGCGCCACAGCCGTTTTCAGATAGCCCTCAATGCAAAGGCTCTAGACGCAAATATTGGTGTGAGAGCTAATTCAATCAAGGAAACACTGCATGTTAGTGAAGGGCATATTGAAGAAGGATCAGCCGAGTGGTTCTTGTGGGAGAACAACTCCATTTGACTCACTAACTTCACACACCATCAGGCTTCCAAGCAGCTCTCAAGGAAACTCAGTTTTCACACTCTATGCTTAGTGCCCTTTGAGTGCATTATCTAGGAATGAACCTGGTAGAGCATCCCACACAAACGAATGCTCCACATGCGGGTTTCACATGCAACCAACTCCACATTCACAGGCAACTTCAGCGCCACAGCCGTTTTCAGATAGCCCTCAATGCAAAGGCTCTAGATGCAAATATTGGTGTGAGAGCTAATTCAATCAAGGAAACACTGCATGTTGGTGAAGGGCATATTGAAGAAGGATCAGCCGAGTGGTTCTTGTGGGAGAACAACTCCATTTGGCTCACTAACTTCACACACCATCAGGCTTCCAAGCAGCTCTCAAGGAAACTCCGTTTTCACACTTTATGCTTAGTGCCCTTTGAGTGCCTAGGCCTGAAATGAAGCTTGGTGAGCATCCCACACAAACGAATGCTCCACATGCGGGTTTCACATGCCACCAACTCCACATTCACAGGCAACTTCAGCGCCACAGCCGTTTTCAGATAGCCCTCAATGCAAAGGCTCTAGACGCAAATATTGGTGTGAGAGCTAATTCAATCAAGGAAACACTGCATGTTGGTGAAGGGCATATTGAAGAAGAATCAGCCGAGTGGTTCTTGTGGGAGAACAACTCCATTTGGCTCACTAACTTCACACACCATCAGGCTTCCAAGCAGCTCTCAAGGAAACTCAGTTTTCACACTCTATGCTTAGTGCCCTTTGAGTGCATTATCTCGGAATGAACCTGGTAGAGCATCCCACACAAACGAATGCTCCACATGCGGGTTTCACATGCCACCAACTCCACATTCACAGGCAACTTCAGCGCCACAGCCGTTTTCAGATAGCCCTCAATGCAAAAGCTCTGGACGCAAATATTGGTGTGAGAGCTAATTCAATCAAGGAAACACTGCATGTTAGTGAAAGGCATATTGAAGAAGGATCAGCCGAGTGGTTCTTGTGGGAGAACAACTCCATTTGGCTCACTAACTTCACACACCATCAGGCTTCCAAGCAGCTCTCAAGGAAACTCCGTTTTCACACTCTATGCTTAGTGCCCTTTGAGTGCCTAGGACTGAAGTGAAGCTTGGTGAGCATCCCACACAAACGAATGCTCCACATGCGGGTTTCACATGCCACCAACTCCACATTCACAGGCAACTTCAGCGCCACAGCCGTTTTCAGATAGCCCTCAATGCAAAGGCTCTAGACGCAAATATTGGTGTGAGAGCTAATTCAATCAAGGAAACACTGCATGTTAGTGAAGGGCATATTGAAGAAGGATCAGCCGAGTGGTTCTTGTGGGAGAACAACTCCATTTGGCTCACTAACTTCACACACCATCAGGCTTCCAAGCAGCTCTCAAGGAAACTCCGTTTTCACACTCTATGCTTAGTGCCCTTTGAGTGCATTATCTAGGAATGAACCTGGTAGAGCATCGTACACAAACGAATGCTCCACATGCGGGTTTCACATGCCACCAACTCCACATTCACAGGCAACTTCAGCGCCACAGCCGTTTTCAGATAGCCCTCAATGCAAAGGCTCTAGATGCAAATATTGGTGTGAGAGCTAATTCAATCAAGGAAACACTGCATGTTGGTGAAGGGCATATTGAAGAAGGATCAGCCGAGTGGTTCTTGTGAGAGAACAACTCCATTTGGCTCACTAACTTCACACACCATCAGGCTTCCAAGCAGCTCTCAAGGAAACTCCGTTTTCACAATCCATGCTTAGTGCCCTTTGAGTGCCTAGGACTGAAATGAAGCTTGGTGAATATCCCACACAAACGAATGCTCCACATGCGGGTTTCACATGCCACCAACTCCACATTCACAGGCAACTTCAGCGCCACAGCCGTTTTCAGATAGCCCTCAATGCAAAGGCTCTAGACGCAAGTATTGGTGTGAGAGCTAATTCAATCAAGGAAACACTGCATGTTGGTGAAGGGCATATTGAAGAAAGATCAACCGAGTGGTTCTTGTGGGAGAACAACTCCATTTGGCTCACTAACTTCACACACCATCAGGCTTCCAAGCAGCTCTCAAGGAAACTCAGTTTTCACACTCTATGCTTAGTGCCCTTTGAGTGCCTAGGACTGAAATGAAGCTTGGTGAGCATCCCACACAAACAAATGCTCCACATGCGGGTTTCACATGCCACCAACTCCACATTCACAGGCAACTTCAGCTCCACAGCCGTTTTCAGATAGCCCTCAAAGCAAAGGATCTAGACGCAAATATTGGTGTGAGAGCTAATTCAATCAAGGAAACACTGCATGTTGGTGAAGGGCATATTGAAGAAGAATCAGCCGAGTGGTTCTTGTGGGAGAACAACTCCATTTGGCTCACTAACTTCACACACCATCAGGCTTCCAAGCAGCTCTCAAGGAAACTCCGTTTTCACACTCTATGCTTAGTGCCCTTTGAGTGCATTATCTAGGAATGAACCTGGTAGAGCATCGTACACAAACGAATGCTCCACATGCGGGTTTCACATGCCACCAAACTCCACATTCACAGGCAACTTCAGCGCCACAGCCGTTTTCAGATAGCCCTCAATGCAAAAGCTCTGGACGCAAATATTGGGTGTGAGAGCTAATTCAATCAAGGAAACACTGCATGTTAGTAAAAGGCATATTGAAGAAGGATCAGCCGAGTGGTTTCTTGTGGGAGAACAACTCCATTTGGCGCACTAACTTCACACACCATCAGGCTTCCAAGCAGCTCTCAAGGAAACTCCGTTTTCACACTCTATGCTTAGTGCCCTTTGAGTGCCTAGGACTGAAATGAAGCTTGGTGAGCATCCCACACAAACGAATGCTCCACATGCGGGTTTCACATGCCACCAACTGCACATTCACAGGCAACTTCAGCGCCACAGCCGTTTTCAGATAGCCCTCAATGCAAAGGCTCTAGATGCAAATATTGGTGTGAGAGCTAATTCAATCAAGGAAACACTGCATGTTGGTGAAGGGCATATTGAAGAAGGATCAGCCGAGTGGTTCTTGTGGGAGAACAACTCCATTTGGCTCACTAACTTCACACACCATCAGGCTTCCAAGCAGCTCTCAAGGAAACTCAGTTTTCACACTCTATGCTTAGTGCCCTTTGAGTGCATTATCTAGGAATGAACCTGGTAGAGCATCCCACACAAACGAATGCTCCACATGCGGGTTTCACATGCAACCAACTCCACATTCACAGGCAACTTCAGCGCCACAGCTGTTTTCAGATAGCCCTCAATGCAAAGGCTCTAGATGCAAATATTGGTGTGAGAGCTAATTCAATCAAGGAAACACTGCATGTTGGTGAAGGGCATATTGAAGAAGGATCAGCCGAGTGTTCTTGTGGGAGAACAACTCCATTTGGCTCACTAACTTCACACACCATCAGGCTTCCAAGCAGCTCTCAAGGAAACTCCGTTTTCACACTCTATGCTTAGTGCCCTTTGAGTGCCTAGGCCTGAAATGAAGCTTGGTGAGCATCCCACACAAACGAATGCTCCACATGCGGGTTTCACATGCCACCAACTGCACATTCACAGGCAACTTCAGCGCCACAGCCGTTTTCAGATAGCCCTCAATGCAAAGGCTCTAGACGCAAATATTGGTGTGAGAGCTAATTCAATCAAGGAAACACTGCATGTTGGTGAAGGGCATATTGAAGAAGGATCAGCCGAGTGGTTCTTGTGGGAGAACAACTCCATTTGGCTCACTAACTTCACACACCATCAGGCTTCCAAGCAGCTCTCAAGGAAACTCAGTTTTCACACTCTATGCTTAGTGCCCTTTGAGTGCATTATCTAGGAATGAACCTGGTAGAGCATCCCACACAAACGAATGCTCCACATGCAGGTTTCACATGCAACCAACTCCACATTCACAGGCAACTTCAGCGCCACAGCCGTTTTCAGATAGCCCTCAAAGCAAAGGCTCTAGATGCAAATATTGGTGTGAGAGCTAATTCAATCAAGGAAACACTGCATGTTGGTGAAGGGCATATTGAAGAAGCATCAGCCGAGTGGTTCTTGTGGGAGAACAACTCCATTTGGCTCACTAACTTCACACACCATCAGGCTTCCAAGCAGCTCTCAAGGAAACTCCGTTTTCACACTCTATGCTTAGTGCCCTTTGACTGCATTATCTAGGAATGAACCTGGTAGAGCATCCTACACAAACGAATGCTCCACATGCGGGTTTCACATGCCACCAACTGCACATTCACAGGCAACTTCAGCGCCACAGCCGTTTTCAGATAGCCCTCAATGCAAAGGCTCTAGACGCAAATATTGGTGTGAGAGCTAATTCAATCAAGGAAACACTGCATGTTAGTGAAAGGCATATTGAAGAAGGATCAGCCGAGTGGTTCTTGTGGGAGAACAACTCCATTTGGCGCACTAACTTCACACACCATCAGGCTTCCAAGCAGCTCTCAAGGAAACTCCGTTTTCACACTCTATGCTTAGTGCCCTTTGAGTGCCTAGGACTGAAATGAAGCTTGGTGAGCATCCCACACAAACGAATGCTGCACATGCGGGTTTCACATGCCACCAACTCCACATTCACAGGCAACTTCAGCGCCACAGCCGTTTTCAGATAGGCCTCAATGCCAAGGCTCTAGACGCAAATATTGGTGTGAGAGCTAATTCAATCAAGGAAACACTGCATGTTAGTGAAGGGCATATTGAAGAAGGATCAGCCGAGTGGTTCTTGTGGGAGAACAACTCCATTTGGCTCACTAACTTCACACACCATCAGGCTTAAAGGCAGCTCTCAAGGAAACTCAGTTTTCACATTCTATGCTTATTGCCCTTTGAGTGCATTATCTAGGAATGAACCTGGTAGAGCATCCCACACAAACGAATGCTCCACATGCGGGTTTCACATGCCACCAACTGCACATTCACAGACAACTTCAGCGCCACAGCTGTTTTCAGATAGCCCTCAATGCAAAGGCTCTAGACGCAAATATTGGTGTGAGAGCTAATTCAATCAAGGAAACATTGCATGTTGGTGAAGGGCATATTGAAGAAGCATCAACCGAGTGGTTCTTGTGGGAGAACAACTCCATTTGGCTCACTAACGTCACACACCATCAGGCTTCCAAGCAGCTCTCAAGGAAACTCAGTTTTCACACTCTATGCTTAGTGCCCTTTGAGTGGCTAGGACTGAAATGAAGCTTGGTGAGCATCCCACACAAACGAATGCTCCACATGCGGGTTTCACATGCCACCAACTCCACATTCACAGGCAACTTCAGCGCCACAGCCGTTTTCAGATAGCCCTCAATGCAAAGGCTCTAGACGCAAATATTGGTGTGAGAGCTAATTCAATCAAGGAAACACTGCATGTTAGTGAAGGGCATATTGAAGAAGGATCAGCCGAGTGGTTCTTGTGGGAGAACAACTCCATTTGGCTCACTAACTTCACACACCATCAGGCTTCCAAGCAGCTCTCAAGGAAACTCAGTTTTCACACTCTATGCTTAGTGCCCTTTGAGTGCATTATCTAGGAATGAACCTGGTAGAGCATCCCACACAAACGAATGCTCCACATGCGGGTTTCACATGCCACCAACTCCACATTCACAGGCAACTTCAGCGCCACAGCCGTTTTCAGATAGCCCTCAATGCAAAAGCTCTGGACGCAAATATTGGTGTGAGAGCTAATTCAATCAAGGAAACACTGCATGTTAGTAAAAGGCATATTGAAGAAGGATCAGCCGAGTGGTTCTTGTGGGAGAACAACTCCATTTGGTGCACTAACTTCACACACCATCAGGCCTTCCAAGCAGCTCTCAAGGAAACTCCGTTTTCACACTCTATGCTTAGTGCCCTTTGAGTGCATTATCTAGGAATGAACCTGGTAGAGCATCGTACACAAACGAATGCTCCACATGCGGGTTTCACATGCCACCAACTGCACATTCACAGGCAACTTCAGCGCCACAGCCGTTTTCAGATAGCCCTCAATGCAAAGGCTCTAGACGCAAATATTGGTGTGAGAGCTAATTAAATCAAGGAAACACTGCATGTTAGTGAAGGGCATATTGAAGAAGGATCAGCCGAGTGGTTCTTGTGGGAGAACAACTCCATTTGACTCACTAACTTCACACACCATCAGGCTTCCAAGCAGCTCTCAAGGAAACTCAGTTTTCACACTCTATGCTTAGTGCCCTTTGAGTGCATTATCTAGGAATGAACCTGGTAGAGCATCCCACACAAACGAATGCTCCACATGCGGGTTTCACATGCAACCAACTCCACATTCACAGGCAACTTCAGCGCCACAGCCGTTTTCAGATAGCCCTCAATGCAAAGGCTCTAGATGCAAATATTGGTGTGAGAGCTAATTCAATCAAGGAAACACTGCATGTTGGTGAAGGGCATATTGAAGAAGGATCAGCCGAGTGGTTCTTGTGGGAGAACAACTCCATTTGGCTCACTAACTTCACACACCATCAGGCTTCCAAGCAGCTCTCAAGGAAACTCCGTTTTCACACTCTATGCTTAGTGCCCTTTGAGTGTTAGGCCTGAAATGAAGCTTGGTGAGCATCCCACACAAACGAATGCTCCACATGCGGGTTTCACATGCCACCAACTGCACATTCACAGGCAACTTCAGCGCCACAGCCGTTTTCAGATAGCCCTCAATGCAAAGGCTCTAGACGCAAATATTGGTGTGAGAGCTAATTCAATCAAGGAAACACTGCATGTTGGTGAAGGGCATATTGAAGAAGAATCAGCCGAGTGGTTCTTGTGGGAGAACAACTACATTTGGCTCACTAACTTCACACACCATCAGGCTTCCAAGCAGCTCTCAAGGAAACTCAGTTTTCACACTCTATGCTTAGTGCCCTTTGAGTGCATTATCTAGGAATGAACCTGGTAGAGCATCCCACACAAACGAATGCTCCACATGCGGGTTTCACATGCCACCAACTCCACATTCACAGGCAACTTCAGCGCCACAGCCGTTTTCAGATAGCCCTCAATGCAAAAGCTCTGGACGCAAATATTGGTGTGAGAGCTAATTCAATCAAGGAAACACTGCATGTTAGTGAAAGGCATATTGAAGAAGGATCAGCCGAGTGGTTCTTGTGGGAGAACAACTCCATTTGGCTCACTAACTTCACACACCATCAGGCTTCCAAGCAGCTCTCAAGGAAACTCCGTTTTCACACTCTATGCTTAGTGCCCTTTGAGTGCCTAGGACTGAAATGAAGCTTGGTGAGCATCCCACACAAACGAATGCTCCACATGCGGGTTTCACATGCCACCAACTCCACATTCACAGGCAACTTCAGCGCCACAGCCGTTTTCAGATAGCCCTCAATGCAAAGGCTCTAGACGCAAATATTGGTGTGAGAGCTAATTCAATCAAGGAAACACTGCATGTTGGTGAAGGGCATATTGAAGAAAGATCAACCGAGTGGTTCTTGTGGGAGAACAACTCCATTTGGCTCACTAACTTCACACACCATCAGGCTTCCAAGCAGCTCTCAAGGAAACTCAGTTTTCACACTCTATGCTTAGTGCCCTTTGAGTGCCTAGGACTGAAATGAAGCTTGGTGAGCATCCACACAAACAAATGCTCCACATGCGGGTTTCACATGCCACCAACTCCACATTCACAGGCAACTTCAGCTCCACAGCCGTTTTCAGATAGCCCTCAAAGCAAAGGATCTAGACGCAAATATTGGTGTGAGAGCTAATTCAATCAAGGAAACACTGCATGTTGGTGAAGGGCATATTGAAGAAGAATCAGCCGAGTGGTTCTTGTGGGAGAACAACTCCATTTGGCTCACTAACTTCACACACCATCAGGCTTCCAAGCAGCTCTCAAGGAAACTCAGTTTTCACACTCTATGCTTAGTGCCCTTTGAGTGCATTATCTAGGAATGAACCTGGTAGAGCATCCCACACAAACGAATGCTCCACATGCGGGTTTCACATGCCACCAACTCCACATTTACAGGCAAATTCAGCGCCACAGCCGTTTTCAGATAGCCCTCAATGCAAAAGCTCTGGACGCAAATATTGGTGTGAGAGCTAATTCAATCAAGGAAACACGGCATGTTAGTGAAAGGCATATTGAAGAAGGATCAGCCGAGTGGTTCTTGTGGGAGAACAACTCCATTTGGCGCACTAACTTCACACACCATCAGGCTTCCAAGCAGTTCTCAAGGAAACTCCGTTTTCACACTCTATGCTTAGTGCCCTTTGAGTGCCTAGGACTGAAATGAAGCTTGGTGAGCATCCTACACAAACGAATGCTCCACATGCGGGTTTCACATGCCACCAACTCCACATTCACAGGCAACTTCAGCGCCACAGCCGTTTTCAGATAGCCCTCAATGCAAAGGCTCTAGACGCAAATATTGGTGTGAGAGCTAATTCAATCAAGGAAACACTGCATGTTAGTGAAGGGCATATTGAAGAAGGATCAGCCGAGTGGTTCTTGTGGGAGAACAACTCCATTTGGCTCACTAACTTCACACACCATCAGGCTTCCAAGCAGCTCTCAAGGAAACTCAGTTTTCACACTCTATGCTTAGTGCCCTTTGAGTGCATTATCTAGGAATGAACCTGTAGAGCATCGTACACAAACGAATGCTCCACATGCGTTTTTCACATGCCACCAACTCCACATTCACAGGCAACTTCAGCGCCACAGCCGTTTTCAGATAGCCCTCAATGCAAAAGCTCTGGACGCAAATATTGGTGTGAGAGCTAATTCAATCAAGGAAACACTGCATGTTGGTGAAGGGCATATTGAAGAAGGATCAGCCGAGTGGTTCTTGTGGGAGAACAACTCCATTTGGCGCACTAACTTCACACACCATCAGGCTTCCAAGCAGCTCTCAAGGAAACTCCGTTTTCACACTCTATGCTTAGTGCCCTTTGAGTGCCTAGGACTGAAATGAAGCTTGGTGAGCATCCCACACAAACGAATGCTCCACATGCGGGTTTCACATGCCAACAACTCCACATTCACAGGCAACTTCAGCGCCACAGCCGTTTTCAGATAGCCCTCAATGCAAAGGCTCTAGACGCAAATATTGGTGTGAGAGCTAATTCAATCAAGGAAACACTGCATGTTAGTGAAGGGCATATTGAAGAAGGATCAGCCGAGTGGTTCTTGTGGGAGAACAACTCCATTTGACTCACTAACTTCACACACCATCAGGCTTCAAGCAGCTCTCAAGGAAACTCAGTTTTCACACTCTATGCTTAGTGCCCTTTGAGTGCATTATCTAGGAATGAACCTGGTAGAGCATCCCACACAAACGAATGCTCCACATGCGGGTTTCACATGCCACCAACTCCACATTCACAGGCAACTTCAGCGCCACAGCCGTTTTCAGATAGCCCTCAATGCAAAGGCTCTAGATGCAAATATTGGTGTGAGAGCTAATTCAATCAAGGAAACACTGCATGTTGGTGAAGGGCATATTGAAGAAGGATCAGCCGAGTGGTTCTTGTGGGAGAACAACTCCATTTGGCTCACTAACTTCACACACCATCAGGCTTCCAAGCAGCTCTCAAGGAAACTCCGTTTTCACACTCTATGCTTAGTGCCCTTTGAGTGCCTAGGCCTGAAATGAAGCTTGGTGAGCATACCACACAAACGAATGCTCCACATGCGGGTTTCACATGCCACCAACTGCACATTCACAGGCAACTTCAGCGCCACAGCCGTTTTCAGATAGCCCTCAATGCAAAGGCTCTAGACGCAAATATTGGTGTGAGAGCTAATTCAATCAAGGAAACACTGCATGTTGGTGAAGGGCATATTGAAGAAGAATCAGCCGAGTGGTTCTTGTGGGAGAACAACTACATTTGGCTCACTAACTTCACACACCATCAGGCTTCCAAGCAGCTCTCAAGGAAACTCCGTTTTCACACTCTATGCTTAGTGCCCTTTGAGTGCCTAGGACTGAAATGAAGCTTGGTGAGCATCTCACACAAACGAATGCTCCACATGCGGGTTTCACATGCCACCAACTCCACATTCACAGGCAACTTCAGCGCCACAGCCGTTTTCAGATAGCCCTCAATGCAAAGGCTCTAGACGCAAATATTGGTGTGAGAGCTAATTCAATCAAGGAAACACTGCATGTTAGTGAAGGGCATATTGAAGAAGGATCAGCCGAGTGGTTCTTGTGGGAGAACAACTCCATTTGGCTCACTAACTTCACACACCATCAGGCTTCCAAGCAGCTCTCAAGGAAACTCAGTTTTCACACTCTATGCTTAGTGCCCTTTGAGTGCATTATCTAGGAATGAATCTGGAAGAGCATCGTACACAAACGAATGCTCCACATGCGGGTTTCACATGCCACCAACTCCACATTCACAGGCAACTTCAGCGCCACAGCCGTTTTCAGATAGCCCTCAATGCAAAGGCTCTAGATGCAAATATTGGTGTGAGAGCTAATTCAATCAAGGAAACACTGCATGTTGGTGAAGGGCATATTGAAGAAGGATCAGCCGAGTGGTTCTTGTGAGAGAACAACTCCATTTGGCTCACTAACTTCACACACCATCAGGCTTCCAAGCAGCTCTCAAGAAACTCCGTTTTCACAATCCATGCTTAGTGCCCTTTGAGTGCCTAGGACTGAAATGAACCTTGGTGAATATCCACACAAACGAATGCTCCACATGCGGGTTTCACATGCCACCAACTCCACATTCACAGGCAACTTCAGCGCCACAGCCGTTTTCAGATAGCCCTCAATGCAAAGGCTCTAGACGCAAATATTGGTGTGAGAGCTAATTCAATCAAGGAAACAGTGCATGTTGGTGAAGGGCATATTGAAGAAAGATCAACCGAGTGGTTCTTGTGGGAGAACAACTCCATTTGGCTCACTAACTTCACACACCATCAGGCTTCCAAGCAGCTCTCAAGGAAACTCCGTTTTCACACTCTATGCTTAGTGCCCTTTGAGTGCCTCGGACTGAAATGAAGCTTGGTGAGCATCCCACACAAACAAATGCTCCACATGCGGGTTTCACATGCCACCAACTCCACATTCACAGGCAACTTCAGCGCCACAGCCGTTTTCAGATAGCCCTCAATGCAAAGGCTCTAGACGCAAATATTGATGTGAGAGTTAATTCAATCAAGAAAACACTGCATGTTGGTGAAGGGCATACTGAAGAAGGATCAGCCGAGTGGTTCTTGTGGGAGAACAACTCCATTTGGCTCACGAACGTCACACACCATCAGGCTTCCAAGCAGCTCTCAAGGAAACTCAGTTTTCACACTCTATGCTTAGTGCCCTTTGACTGCATTATCTAGGAATGAACCTGGTAGAGCATCCCACACAAACGAATGCTCCACATGCGGGTTTCACATGCCACCAACTCCACATTCACAGGCAACTTCAGCGCCACAGCTGTTTTCAGATAGCCCTCAAAGCAAAGGCTCTAGACGCAAATATTGGTGTGAGAGCTAATTCAATCAAGGAAACACTGCATGTTGGTGAAGGGCATATTGAAGAAGAATCAGCCGAGTGGTTCTTGTGGGAGAACAACTCCATTTGGCTCACTAACTTCACACACCATCAGGCTTCCAAGCAGATCTCAAGGAAACTCAGTTTTCACACTCTATGCTTAGTGCCCTTTGAGTGCCTAGGACTGAAATGAAGCTTGGTGAGCATCCCACACAAACGAATGCTCCACATGCGGGTTTCACATGCCACCAACTCCACATTCACAGGCAACTTCAGCGCCACAGCCGTTTTCAGATAGCCCTCAATGCAAAGGCTCTAGACGCAAATATTGGTGTGAGAGCTAATTCAATCAAGGAAACACTGCATGTTGGTGAAGGGCATATTGAAGAAGGATCAGCCGAGTGGTTCTTGTGGGAGAACAACTCCATTTGGCTCACTAACTTCACACACCATCAGGCTTCCAAGCAGCTCTCAAGGAAACTCCGTTTTCACACTCTATGCTTAGTGCCCTTTGAGTGCATTATCTAGGAATGAACCTGGTAGAGCATCCCA
>NW_026699495.1:0-27357 GCF_030435755.1 Ochotona princeps
GGTTTCACATGCCACCAACTCCACATTCACAGGCAACTTCAGCGCCACAGCCATTTTCAGATAGCCCTCAATGCAAAGGCTCTAGACGCAAATATTGGTGTGAGAGCTAATTCAATCAAGGAAACACTGCATGTTGGTGAAGGGCATATTGAAGAAGGATCAGCCGAGTGGTTCTTGTGGGAGAACAACTCCATTTGGCTCACTAACTTCACACACCATCAGGCTTCCAAGCAGCTCTCAAGGAAACTCAGTTTTCACACTCTATGCTTAGTGCCCTTTGTATGGCTAGGACTGAAATGAACCTGGTAGAGCATCCCACACAAACGAATGCTCCACATGCGGGTTTCACTTGCCACCAACTCCACATTCACAGGCAACTTCAGCGCCACAGCCGTTTTCAGATAGCCCTCAATGCAAAGGCTCTAGACGCAAATATTGGTGTGAGAGCTAATTCAATCAAGGAAACACTGCATGTTGGTGAAGGGCATATTGAAGAAGGACCAGCCGAGTGGTTCTTGTGGGAGAACAACTCCATTTGGCTCACTAACTTCACACACCATCAGGCTTCCAAGCAGCTCTCAAGGAAACTCAGTTTTCACACTCTATGCTTAGTGCCCTTTGAGTGCATTATCTAGGAATGAACCTGGTAGAGCATCCCACACAAACGAATGCTCCACATGCGGGTTTCACATGCCACCAACTCCACATTCACAGGCAACTTCAGCGCCACAGCCGTTTTCAGATAGCCCTCAATGCAAAGGCTCTAGACGCAAATATTGGTGTGAGAGCTAATTCAATCAAGGAAACACTGCATGTTGGTGAAGGGCATATTGAAGAAGGATCAGCCGAGTGGTTCTTGTGGGAGAACAACTCCATTTGGCTCCCTAACTTCACACACCATCAGGCTTCCAAGCAGCTCTCAAGGAAACTCAGTTTTCACACTCTATGCTTAATGCCCTTTGTCTGCCTAGGATTGAAATGAATCTTGGTCAGCATCCCACACAAACGAATGCTCCACATGCGGGTTTCACATGCCACCAACTCCACATTCACAGGCAACTTCAGCGCCACAGCCGTTTTCAGATAGCCCTCAATGCAAAGGCTCTAGACGCAAATATTGGTGTGAGAGCTAATTCAATCAAGGAAACACTGCATGTTGGTGAAGGGCATATTGAAGAAGGATCAGCCGAGTGGTTCTTGTGGGAGAACAACTCCATTTGGCTCACTAACTTCACACACCATCAGGCTTCCAAGCAGCTCTCAAGGAAACTCAGTTTTCACACTCTATGCTTAGTGCCCTTTGAGTACCTAGGACTGAAATGAAGCTTGGAGAGCATCCCACACAAACGAATGCTCCACATGCGGGTTTCACATGCCACCAACTCCACATTCACAGGCAACTTCAGCGCCACAGCCGTTTTCAGATAGCCCTCAATGCAAAGGCTCTAGACGCAAATATTGGTGTGAGAGCTAATTCAATCAAGGAAACACTGCATGTTGGTGAAGGGCATGTTGAAGAAGGATCAGCCGAGTGGTTCTTGTGGGAGAACAACTCCATTTGGCTCACTAACTTCACACACCATCAGGCTTCCAAGCAGCTCTCAAGGAAACTCAGTTTTCACACTCTATGTTTAGTGCCCTTTGAGTGCATTATCTAGGAATGAACCTGGTAGAGCATCCCACACAAACGAATGCTCCACATGCGGGTTTCACATGCCACCAACTCCACATTCACAGGCAACTTCAGCGCCACAGCCGTTTTCAGATAGCCCTCAATGCAAAGGCTCTAGACGCAAATATTGGTGTGAGAGCTAATTCAATCAAGGAAACACTGCATGTTGGTGAAGGGCATATTGAAGAAGGATCAGCCGAGTGGTTCTTGTGGGAGAACAACTCCATTTGGCTCACTAACTTCACACACCATCAGGCTTCCAAGCAGCTCTCAAGGAAACTCAGTTTTCACACTCTATGTTTAGTGCACTTTGAGTGCATTATCTAGGAATGAACCTGGTAGAGCATCCCACACAAACGAATGCTCCACATGCGGGTTTCACATGCCACCAACTCCACATTCACAGGCAACTTCAGCGCCACAGCCGTTTTCAGATAGCCCTCAATGCAAAGGCTCTAGACGCAAATATTGGTGTGAGAGCTAATTCAATCAAGGAAACACTGCATGTTGGTGAAGGGCATATTGAAGAAGGATCAGCCGAGTGGTTCTTGTGGGAGAACAACTCCATTTGGCTCACTAACTTCACACACCATCAGGCTTCCAAGCAACTCTCCAGGAAACTCAGTTTTCACACTCTATGCTTAGTGCCCTTTGTATGGCTAGGAGTGAAATGAACCTGGTAGAGCATCCCACACAAACGAATGTTCCACATGCGGGTTTCACATGCCACCAACTCCACATTCACAGGCAACTTCAGCGCCACAGCTGTTTTCAGATAGCCCTCAATGCAAAGGCTCTAGACGCAAATATTGGTGTGAGAGCTAATTCAATCAAGGAAACAGTGCATGTTGGTGAAGGGCATATTGAAGAAGGATCAGCCGAGTGGTTCTTGTGGGAGAACAACTCCATTTGGCTCCCTAACTTCACACACCATCAGGCTTCCAAGCAGCTCTCAAGGAAACTCAGTTTTCACACTCTATGTTTAGTGCCCTTTGAGTGCATTATCTAGGAATGAACCTGGTAGAGCATCCCACACAAACGAATGCTCCACATGCGGGTTTCACATGCCACCAACTCCACATTCACAGGCAACTTCAGCGCCACAGCCGTTTTCAGATAGCCCTCAATGCAAAGGCTCTAGACGCAAATATTGGTGTGAGAGCTAATTCAATCAAGGAAACACTGCATGTTGGTGAAGGGCATATTGAAGAAGGATCAGCCGAGTGGTTCTTGTGGGAGAACAACTCCATTTGGCTCACTAACTTCACACACCATCAGGCTTCCAAGCAGCTCTCAAGGAAACTCAGTTTTCACACTCTATGCTTAGTGCCCTTTGAGTACCTAGGACTGAAATGAAGCTTGGAGAGCATCCCACACAAACGAATGCTCCACATGCGGGTTTCACATGCCACCAACTCCACATTCACAGGCAACTTCAGCGCCACAGCCGTTTTCAGATAGCCCTCAATGCAAAGGCTCTAGACGCAAATATTGGTGTGAGAGCTAATTCAATCAAGGAAACACTGCATGTTGGTGAAGGGCATATTGAAGAAGGATCAGCCGAGTGGTTCTTGTGGGAGAACAACTCCATTTGGCTCACTAACTTCACACACCATCAGGCTTCCAAGCAGCTCTCAAGGAAACTCAGTTTTCACACTCTATGTTTAGTGCCCTTTGAGTGCATTATCTAGGAATGAACCTGGTAGAGCATCCCACACAAACGAATGCTCCACATGCGGGTTTCACATGCCACCAACTCCACATTCACAGGCAACTTCAGCGCCACAGCCGTTTTCAGATAGCCCTCAATGCAAAGGCTCTAGACGCAAATATTGGTGTGAGAGCTAATTCAATCAAGGAAACACTGCATGTTGGTGAAGGGCATATTGAAGAAGGATCAGCCGAGTGGTTCTTGTGGGAGAACAACTCCATTTGGCTCACTAACTTCACACACCATCAGGCTTCCAAGCAGCTCTCAAGGAAACTCAGTTTTCACACTCTATGCTTAGTGCCCTTTGAGTGCATTATCTAGGAATGAACCTGGTAGAGCATCCCACACAAACGAATGCTCCACATGCGGGTTTCACATGCCACCAACTCCACATTCACAGGCAACTTCAGCGCCACAGCCGTTTTCAGATAGCCCTCAATGCAAAGGCTCTAGACGCAAATATTGGTGTGAGAGCTAATTCAATCAAGGAAACACTGCATGTTGGTGAAGGGCATATTGAAGAAGGATCAGCCGAGTGGTTCTTGTGGGAGAACAACTCCATTTGGCTCACTAACGTCACACACCATCAGGCTTCCAAGCAGCTCTCAAGGAAACTCAGTTTTCACACTCTATGCTTAGTGCCCTTTGAGTGCCTAGGACTGAAATGAAGCTTGGAGAGCATCCCACACAAACGAATGCTCCACATGCGGGTTTCACATGCCACCAACTCCACATTCACAGGCAACTTCAGCGCCACAGCCGTTTTCAGATAGCCCTCAATGCAAAGGCTCTAGACGCAAATATTGGTGTGAGAGCTAATTCAATCAAGGAAACACTGCATGTTGGTGAAGGGCATATTGAAGAAGGATCAGCCGAGTGGTTCTTGTGGGAGAACAACTCCATTTGGTTCACTAACTTCACACACCATCAGGCTTCCAAGCAGCTCTCAAGGAAACTCAGTTTTCACACTCTATGTTTAGTGCCCTTTGAGTGCATTATCTAGGAATGAACCTGGTAGAGCATCCCACACAAACGAATGCTCCACATGCGGGTTTCACATGCCACCAACTCCACATTCACAGGCAACTTCAGCGCCACAGCCGTTTTCAGATAGCCCTCAATGCAAAGGCTCTAGACGCAAATATTGGTGTGAGAGCTAATTCAATCAAGGAAACACTGCATGTTGGTGAAGGGCATATTGAAGAAGGATCAGCCGAGTGGTTCTTGTGGGAGAACAACTCCATTTGGCTCACTAACTTCACACACCATCAGGCTTCCAAGCAGCTCTCAAGGAAACTCAGTTTTCACACTATATGCTTAGAGCCATTTGTATGCCTAGGACTGAAATGAACCTGGTAGAGCATCCCACACAAACGAATGCTCCACATGCGGGTTTCACATGCCACCAACTCCACATTCACAGGCAACTTCAGCGCCACAGCCGTTTTCAGATAGCCCTCAATGCAAAGGCTCTAGACGCAAATATTGGTGTGAGAGCTAATTCAATCAAGGAAACACTGCATGTTGGTGAAGGGCATATTGAAGAAGGATCAGCCGAGTGGTTCTTGTGGGAGAACAACTCCATTTGGCTCCCTAACTTCACACACCATCAGGCTTCCAAGCAACTCTCCAGGAAACTCAGTTTTCACACTCTATGCTTAGTGCCCTTTGTATGGCTAGGAGTGAAATGAACCTGGTACAGCATCCCACACAAACGAATGTTCCACATGCGGGTTTCACATGCCACCAACTCCACATTCACAGGCAACTTCAGCGCCACAGCCGTTTTCAGATAGCCCTCAATGCAAAGGCTCTAGAGGCAAATATTGGTGTGAGAGCTAATTCAATCAAGGAAACACTGCATGTTGGTGAAGGGCATATTGAAGAAGGATCAGCCGAGTGGTTCTTGTGGGAGAACAACTCCATTTGGCTCCCTAACTTCACACACCATCAGGCTTCCAAGCAGCTCTCAAGGAAACTCAGTTTTCACACTCTATGTTTAGTGCCCTTTGAGTGCATTATCTAGGAATGAACCTGGTAGAGCATCCCACACAAACGAATGCTTCACATGCGGGTTTCACATGCCACCAACTCCACATTCACAGGCAACTTCAGCGCCACAGCCGTTTTCAGATAGCCCTCAATGCAAAGGCTCTAGACGCAAATATTGGTGTGAGAGCTAATTCAATCAAGGAAACACTGCATGTTGGTGAAGGGCATATTGAAGAAGGATCAGCCGAGTGGTTCTTGTGGGAGAACAACTCCATTTGGCTCACTAACTTCACACACCATCAGGCTTCCAAGCAGCTCTCAAGGAAACTCAGTTTTCACACTCTATGCTTAGTGCCCTTTGAGTACCTAGGACTGAAATGAAGCTTGGAGAGCAACCCACACAAACGAATGCTCCACATGCGGGTTTCACATGCCACCAACTCCACATTCACAGGCAACTTCAGCGCCACAGCCGTTTTCAGATAGCCCTCAATGCAAAGGCTCTAGAGGCAAATATTGGTGTGAGAGCTAATTCAATCAAGGAAACACTGCATGTTGGTGAAGGGCATATTGAAGAAGGATCAGCCGAGTGGTTCTTGTGGGAGAACAACTCCATTTGGCTCACTAACTTCACACACCATCAGGCTTCCAAGCAGCTCTCAAGGAAACTCAGTTTTCACACTCTATGTTTAGTGCCCTTTGAGTGCATTATCTAGGAATGAACCTGGTAGAGCATCCCACACAAACGAATGCTCCACATGCGGGTTTCACATGCCACCAACTCCACATTCACAGGCAACTTCAGCGCCACAGCCGTTTTCAGATAGCCCTCAATGCAAAGGCTCTAGACGCAAATATTGGTGTGAGAGCTAATTCAATCAAGGAAACACTGCATGTTGGTGAAGGGCATATTGAAGAAGGATCAGCCGAGTGGTTCTTGTGGGAGAACAACTCCATTTGGCTCACTAACTTCACACACCATCAGGCTTCCAAGCAGCTCTCAAGGAAACTCAGTTTTCACACTCTATGCTTAGTGCCCTTTGAGTGCATTATCTAGGAATGAACGTGGTAGAGCATCCCACACAAACGAATGCTCCACATGCGGGTTTCACATGCCACCAACTCCACATTCACAGGCAACTTCAGCGCCACAGCCGTTTTCAGAGAGCCCTCAATGCAAAGGCTCTAGACGCAAATATTGGTGTGAGAGCTAATTCAATCAAGGAAACACTGCATGTTGGTGAAGGGCATATTGAAGAAGGATCAGCCGAGTGGTTCTTGTGGGAGAACAACTCCATTTGGCTCACTAACTTCACACACCATCAGGCTTCCAAGCAGCTCTCAAGGAAACTCAGTTTTCACACTCTATGCTTAGTGCCCTTTGAGTGCATTATCTAGGAATGAACCTGGTAGAGCATCCCACACAAACGAATGCTCCACATGCGGGTTTCACATGCCACCAACTCCACATTCACAGGCAACTTCAGCGCCACAGCCGTTTTCAGAGAGCCCTCAATGCAAAGGCTCTAGACGCAAATATTGGTGTGAGAGCTAATTCAATCAAGGAAACACTGCATGTTGGTGAAGGGCATATTGAAGAAGGATCAGCCGAGTGGTTCTTGTGGGAGAACAACTCCATTTGGCTCACTAACTTCACACACCATCAGGCTTCCAAGCAGCTCTCAAGGAAACTCAGTTTTCACACTCTATGCTTAGTGCCCTTTGAGTGCATTATCTAGGAATGAACGTGGTAGAGCATCCCACACAAACGAATGCTCCACATGCGGGTTTCACATGCCACCAACTCCACATTCACAGGCAACTTCAGCGCCACAGCCGTTTTCAGATAGCCCTCAATGCAAAGGCTCTAGACGCAAATATTGGTGTGAGAGCTAATTCAATCAAGGAAACACTGCATGTTGGTGAAGGGCATATTGAAGAAGGATCAGCCGAGTGGTTCTTGTGGGAGACCAACTCCATTTGGTTCACTAACTTCACACACCATCAGGCTTCCAAGCAGCTCTCAAGGAAACTCAGTTTTCACACTCTATGCTTAGAGCCCTTTGTATGCCTAGGACTGAAATGAACCTGGTAGAGCATCCCACACAAACGAATGCTCCACATGCGGGTTTCACATGCCACCAACTCCACATTCACAGGCAACTTCAGCGCCACAGCCGTTTTCAGATAGCCCTCAATGCAAAGGCTCTAGACGCAAATATTGGTGTGAGAGCTAATTCAATCAAGGAAACACTGCATGTTAGTGAAGGGCATATTGAAGAAGGATCAGCCGAGTGGTTCTTGTGGGAGAACAACTCCATTTGGCTCACTAACTTCACACACCATCAGGCTTCCAAGCAACTCTCCAGGAAACTCAGTTTTCACACTCTATGCTCAGTGCCCTTTGTATGGCTAGGAGAGAAATGAACCTGGTACAGCATCCCACACAAACGAATGTTCCACATGCGGGTTTCACATGCCACCAACTCCACATTCACAGGCAACTTCAGCGCCACAGCCGTTTTCAGATAGCCCTCAATGCAAAGGCTCTAGACGCAAATATTGGTGTGAGAGCTAATTCAATCAAGGAAACACTGCATGTTGGTGAAGGGCATATTGAAGAAGGATCAGCCGAGTGGTTCTTGTGGGAGAACAACTCCATTTGGCTCACTAACTTCACACACCATCAGGCTTCCAAGCAGCTCTCAAGGAAACTCAGTTTTCACACTCTATGTTTAGTGCCCTTTGAGTGCATTATCTAGGAATGAACCTGGTAGAGCATCCCACACAAACGAATGCTCCACATGCGGGTTTCACATGCCATCAACTCCACATTCACAGGCAACTTCAGCGCCACAGCCGTTTTCAGATAGCCCTCAATGCAAAGGCTCTAGACGCAAATATTGGTGTGAGAGCTAATTCAATCAAGGAAACACTGCATGTTGGTGAAGGGCATATTGAAGAAGGATCAGCCGAGTGGTTCTTGTGGGAGAACAACTCCATTTGGCTCACTAACTTCACACACCATCAGGCTTCCAAGCAGCTCTCAAGGAAACTCAGTTTTCACACTCTATGCTTAGTGCCCTTTGTATGGCTAGGACTGAAATGAACCTGGTAGAGCATCCCACACAAACGAATGCTCCACATGCGGGTTTCACTTGCCACCAACTCCACATTCACAGGCAACTTCAGCGCCACAGCCGTTTTCAGATAGCCCTCAATGCAAAGGCTCTAGACGCAAATATTGGTGTGAGAGCTAATTCAATCAAGGAAACACTGCATGTTGGTGAAGGGCATATTGAAGAAGGATCAGCCGAGTGGTTCTTGTGGGAGAACAACTCCATTTGGCTCACTAACTTCACACACCATCAGGCTTCCAAGCAGCTCTCAAGGAAACTCAGTTTTCACACTCTATGCTTAGTGCCCTTTTAGTGCATTATCTAGGAATGAACCTGGTAGATCATCCCACACAAACGAATGCTCCACATGCGGGTTTCACATGCCACCAACTCCACATTCACAGGCAACTTCAGCGCCACAGCCGTTTTCAGATAGCCCTCAATGCAAAGGCTCTAGACGCAAATATTGGTGTGAGAGCTAATTCAATCAAGGAAACAGTGCATGTTGGTGAAGGGCATATTGAAGAAGGATCAGCCGAGTGGTTCTTGTGGGAGAACAACTCCATTTGGCTCCCTAACTTCACACACCATCAGGCTTCCAAGCAGCTCTCAAGGAAACTCAGTTTTCACACTCTATGCTTAATGCCCTTTGTCTGCCTAGGATTGAAATGAATCTTGGTCAGCATCCCACACAAACGAATGCTCCACATGCGGGTTTCACATGCCACCAACTCCACATTCACAGGCAACTTCAGCGCCACAGCCGTTTTCAGATAGCCCTCAATGCAAAGGCTCTAGACGCAAATATTGGTGTGAGAGCTAATTCAATCAAGGAAACACTGCATGTTGGTGAAGGGCATATTGAAGAAGGATCAGCCGAGTGGTTCTTGTGGGAGAACAACTCCATTTGGCTCACTAACTTCACACACCATCAGGCTTCCAAGCAGCTCTCAAGGAAACTCAGTTTTCACACTCTATGCTTATTGCCCTTTGTGTGGCTAGGACTGAAATGAAGCTTGGTCAGCATCCCACACAAACGAATGCTCCACATGCGGGTTTCACATGCCACCAACTCCACATTCACAGGCAACTTCAGCGCCACAGCCGTTTTCAGATAGCCCACAATGCAAAGGCTCTAGACGCAAATATTGGTGTGAGAGCTAATTCAATCAAGGAAGCACTGCATGTTGGTGAAGGGCATATTGAAGAAGGATCAACCGAGTGGTTCTTGTGGGAGAACAACTCCATTTGGCTCACTAACTTCACACACCATCAGGCTTCCAAGCAGCTCTCAAGGAAACTCAGTTTTCACACTCTGTGCTTTGTGCCCTTTGAGTGCATTATCTAGGAATGAACCTGGTAGAGCATCCCACACAAACGAATGCTCCACATGCGGGTTTCACATGCCACCAACTCCACATTCACAGGCAACTTCAGCGCCACAGCCGTTTTCAGATAGCCCTCAATGCAAAGGCTCTAGACGCAAATATTGGTGTGAGAGCTAATTCAATCAAGGAAACACTGCATGTTGGTGAAGGGCATATTGAAGAAGGATCAGCTGAGTGGTTCTTGTGGGAGAACAACTCCATTTGGCTCACTAACTTCACACACCATCAGGCTTCCAAGCAGCTCTCAAGGAAACTCAGTTTTCACACTCTATGTTTAGTGCCCTTTGAGTGCATTATCTAGGAATGAACCTGGTAGAGCATCCCACACAAACGAATGCTCCACATGCGGGTTTCACATGCCACCAACTCCACATTCACAGGCAACTTCAGCGCCACAGCCGTTTTCAGATAGCCCTCAATGCAAAGGCTCTAGACGCAAATATTGGTGTGAGAGCTAATTCAATCAAGGAAACACTGCATGTTGGTGAAGGGCATATTGAAGAAGGATCAGCCGAGTGGTTCTTGTGGGAGAACAACTCCATTTGGCTCACTAACTTCACACACCATCAGGCTTCCAAGCAGCTCTCAAGGAAACTCAGTTTTCACACTCTATGCTTAGTGCCCTTTGTATGGCTAGGACTGAAATGAACCTGGTAGAGCATCCCACACAAACGAATGCTCCACATGCGGGTTTCACTTGCCACCAACTCCACATTCACAGGCAACTTCAGCGCCACAGCCGTTTTCAGATAGCCCTCAATGCAAAGGCTCTAGACGCAAATATTGGTGTGAGAGCTAATTCAATCAAGGAAACACTGCATGTTGGTGAAGGGCATATTGAAGAAGGATCAGCCGAGTGGTTCTTGTGGGAGAACAACTCCATTTGGCTCACTAACTTCACACACCATCAGGCTTCCAAGCAGCTCTCAAGGAAACTCAGTTTTCACACTCTATGCTTAGTGCCCTTTGAGTGCATTATCTAGGAATGAACCCGGTAGAGCATCCCACACAAACGAATGCTCCACATGCGGGTTTCACATGCCACCAACTCCACATTCACAGGCAACTTCAGCGCCACAGCCGTTTTCAGATAGCCCTCAATGCAAAGGCTCTAGACGCAAATATTGGTGTGAGAGCTAATTCAATCAAGGAAACACTGCATGTTGGTGAAGGGCATATTGAAGAAGGATCAGCCGAGTGGTTCTTGTGGGAGAACAACTCCATTTGGCTCACTAACTTCACACACCATCAGGCTTCCAAGCAGCTCTCAAGGAAACTCAGTTTTCACACTCTATGCTTAGTGCCCTTTGTATGGCTAGGACTGAAATGAACCTGGTAGAGCATCCCACACAAACGAATGCTCCACATGCGGGTTTCACTTGCCACCAACTCCACATTCACAGGCAACTTCAGCGCCACAGCCGTTTTCAGATAGCCCTCAATGCAAAGGCTCTAGACGCAAATATTGGTGTGAGAGCTAATTCAATCAAGGAAACACTGCATGTTGGTGAAGGGCATATTGAAGAAGGATCAGCCGAGTGGTTCTTGTGGGAGAACAACTCCATTTGGCTCACTAACTTCACACACCATCAGGCTTCCAAGCAGCTCTCAAGGAAACTCAGTTTTCACACTCTATGCTTAATGCCCTTTGTCTGCCTAGGACTGAAATGAATCTTGGTCAGCATCCCACACAAACGAATGCTCCACATGCGGGTTTCACATGCCACCAACTCCACATTCACAGGCAACTTCAGCGCCACAGCCGTTTTCAGATAGCCCTCAATGCAAAGGCTCTAGACGCAAATATTGGTGTGAGAGCTAATTCAATCAAGGAAACACTGCATGTTGGTGAAGAGCATATTGAAGAAGGATCAGCCGAGTGGTTCTTGTGGGAGAACAACTCCATTTGGCTTACTAACTTCACACACCATCAGGCTTCCAAGCAGCTCTCAAGGAAACTCAGTTTTCACACTCTATGCTTAGTGCCCTTTGAGTGCATTATCTAGGAATGAACCTGGTAGAGCATCCCACACAAACGAATGCTCCACATGCGGGTTTCACATGCCACCAACTCCACATTCACAGGCAACTTCAGCGCCACAGCCGTTTTCAGATAGCCCACAATGCAAAGGCTCTAGACGCAAATATTGGTGTGAGAGCTAATTCAATCAAGGAAACACTGCATGTTGGTGAAGGGCATATTGAAGAAGGATCAGCCGAGTGGTTCTTGTGGGAGAACAACTCCATTTGGCTCCCTAACTTCACACACCATCAGGCTTCCAAGCAGCTCTCAAGGAAACTCAGTTTTCACACTCTATGCTTAGTGCCCTTTGAGTGCCTAGGACTGAAATGAAGCTTGGAGAGCATCCCACACAAACGAATGCTCCACATGCGGGTTTCACATGCCACCAACTCCACATTCACAGGCAACTTCAGCGCCACAGCCGTTTTCAGATAGCCCTCAATGCAAAGGCTCTAGACGCAAATATTGGTGTGAGAGCTAATTCAATCAAGGAAACACTGCATGTTGGTGAAGGGCATATTGAAGAAGGATCAGCCGAGTGGTTCTTGTGGGAGAACAACTCCATTTGGCTCACTAACTTCACACACCATCAGGCTTCCAAACAGCTCTCAAGGAAACTCAGTTTTCACACTCTATGCTTAGTGCCCTTTGAGTGCATTATCTAGGAATGAACCTGGTAGAGCATCCCACACAAACGAATGCTCCACATGCGGGTTTCACATGCCACCAACTCCACATTCACAGGCAACTTCAGCGCCACAGCCGTTTTCAGATAGCCCTCAATGCAAAGGCTCTAGACGCAAATATTGGTGTGAGAGCTAATTCAATCAAGGAAACACTGCATGTTGGTGAAGGGCATATTGAAGAAGGATCAGCCGAGTGGTTCTTGTGGGAGAACAACTCCATTTGGCTCACTAACTTCACACACCATCAGGCTTCCAAGCAGCTCTCAAGGAAACTCAGATTTCACACTCTATGCTTAGAGCCCTTTGTCTGCCTAGGACTGAAATCAACCTGGTAGAGCATCCCACACAAACGAATGCTCCACATGCGGGTTTCACATGCCACCAACTCCACATTCACAGGCAACTTCAGCGCCACAGCCGTTTTCAGATAGCCCTCAATGCAAAGGCTCTAGACGCAAATATTGGTGTGAGAGCTAATTCAATCAAGGAAACACTGCATGTTGGTGAAGGGCATATTGAAGAAGGATCAGCCGAGTGGTTCTTGTGGGAGAACAACTCCATTTGGCTCACTAACTTCACACACCATCAGGCTTCCAAGCAGCTCTCAAGGAAACTCAGTTTTCACACTCTATGCTTAGTGCCCTTTGAGTGCATTATCTAGGAATGAACCCGGTAGAGCATCCCACACAAACGAATGCTCCACATGCGGGTTTCACATGCCACCAACTCCACATTCACAGGCAACTTCAGCGCCACAGCCGTTTTCATATAGCCCTCAATGTAAAGGCTCTAGACGCAAATATTGGTGTGAGAGCTAATTCAATCAAGGAAACACTGCATGTTGGTGAAGGGCATATTGAAGAAGGATCAGCCGAGTGGTTCTTGTGGGAGAACAACTCCATTTGGCTCACTAACTTCACACACCATCAGGCTTCCAAGCAGCTCTCAAGGAAACTCAGTTTTCACACTCTATGCTTAGTGCCCTTTGTATGGCTAGGACTGAAATGAACCTGGTAGAGCATCCCACACAAACGAATGCTCCACATGCGGGTTTCACTTGCCACCAACTCCACATTCACAGGCAACTTCAGCGCCACAGCCGTTTTCAGATAGCCCTCAATGCAAAGGCTCTAGACGCAAATATTGGTGTGAGAGCTAATTCAATCAAGGAAACACTGCATGTTGGTGAAGGGCATATTGAAGAAGGATCAGCCGAGTGGTTCTTGTGGGAGAACAACTCCATTTGGCTCACTAACTTCACACACCATCAGGCTTCCAAGAAGCTCTCAAGGAAACTCAGTTTTCACACTCTATGCTTAATGCCCTTTGTCTGCCTAGGACTGAAATGAATCTTGGTCAGCATCCCACACAAACGAATGCTCCACATGCGGGTTTCACATGCCACCAACTCCACATTCACAGGCAACTTCAGCGCCACAGCCGTTTTCAGATAGCCCTCAATGCAAAGGCTCTAGACGCAAATATTGGTGTGAGAGCTAATTCAATCAAGGAAACACTGCATGTTGGTGAAGAGCATATTGAAGAAGGATCAGCCGAGTGGTTCTTGTGGGAGAACAACTCCATTTGGCTTACTAACTTCACACACCATCAGGCTTCCAAGCAGCTCTCAAGGAAACTCAGTTTTCACACTCTATGCTTAGTGCCCTTTGAGTGCATTATCTAGGAATGAACCTGGTAGAGCATCCCACACAAACGAATGCTCCACATGCGGGTTTCACATGCCACCAACTCCACATTCACAGGCAACTTCAGCGCCACAGCCGTTTTCAGATAGCCCACAATGCAAAGGCTCTAGACGCAAATATTGGTGTGAGAGCTAATTCAATCAAGGAAACACTGCATGTTGGTGAAGGGCATATTGAAGAAGGATCAGCCGAGTGGTTCTTGTGGGAGAACAACTCCATTTGGCTCCCTAACTTCACACACCATCAGGCTTCCAAGCAGCTCTCAAGGAAACTCAGTTTTCACACTCTATGCTTAGTGCCCTTTGAGTGCCTAGGACTGAAATGAAGCTTGGAGAGCATCCCACACAAACGAATGCTCCACATGCGGGTTTCACATGCCACCAACTCCACATTCACAGGCAACTTCAGCGCCACAGCCGTTTTCAGATAGCCCTCAATGCAAAGGCTCTAGACGCAAATATTGGTGTGAGAGCTAATTCAATCAAGGAAACACTGCATGTTGGTGAAGGGCATATTGAAGAAGGATCAGCCGAGTGGTTCTTGTGGGAGAACAACTCCATTTGGCTCACTAACTTCACACACCATCAGGCTTCCAAACAGCTCTCAAGGAAACTCAGTTTTCACACTCTATGCTTAGTGCCCTTTGAGTGCATTATCTAGGAATGAACCTGGTAGAGCATCCCACACAAACGAATGCTCCACATGCGGGTTTCACATGCCACCAACTCCACATTCACAGGCAACTTCAGCGCCACAGCCGTTTTCAGATAGCCCTCAATGCAAAGGCTCTAGACGCAAATATTGGTGTGAGAGCTAATTCAATCAAGGAAACACTGCATGTTGGTGAAGGGCATATTGAAGAAGGATCAGCCGAGTGGTTCTTGTGGGAGAACAACTCCATTTGGCTCACTAACTTCACACACCATCAGGCTTCCAAGCAGCTCTCAAGGAAACTCAGATTTCACACTCTATGCTTAGAGCCCTTTGTCTGCCTAGGACTGAAATCAACCTGGTAGAGCATCCCACACAAACGAATGCTCCACATGCGGGTTTCACATGCCACCAACTCCACATTCACAGGCAACTTCAGCGCCACAGCCGTTTTCAGATAGCCCTCAATGCAAAGGCTCTAGACGCAAATATTGGTGTGAGAGCTAATTCAATCAAGGAAACACTGCATGTTGGTGAAGGGCATATTGAAGAAGGATCAGCCGAGTGGTTCTTGTGGGAGAACAACTCCATTTGGCTCACTAACTTCACACACCATCAGGCTTCCAAGCAGCTCTCCAGGAAACTCAGTTTTCACACTCTATGCTTAGTGCCCTTTGTATGGCTAGGAGTGAAATGAACTTGGTAGAGCATCCCACACAAACGAATGTTCCACATGCGGGTTTCACATGCCACCAACTCCACATTCACAGGCAACTTCAGCGCCACAGCCGTTTTCAGATAGCCCTCAATGCAAAGGCTCTAGACGCAAATATTGGTGTGAGAGCTAATTCAATCAAGGAAACACTGCATGTTGGTGAAGGGCATATTGAAGAAGGATCAGCCGAGTGGTTCTTGTGGGAGAACAACTCCATTTGGCTCACTAACTTCACACACCATCAGGCTTCCAAGCAGCTCTCAAGGAAACTCAGTTTTCACACTCTATGTTTAGTGCCCTTTGAGTGCATTATCTAGGAATGAACCTGGTAGAGCATCCCACACAAACGAATGCTCCACATGCGGGTTTCACATGCCACCAACTCCACATTCACAGGCAACTTCAGCGCCACAGCCATTTTCAGATAGCCCTCAATGCAAAGGCTCTAGACGCAAATATTGGTGTGAGAGCTAATTCAATCAAGGAAACACTGCATGTTGGTGAAGGGCATATTGAAGAAGGATCAGCCGAGTGGTTCTTGTGGGAGAACAACTCCATTTGGCTCCCTAACTTCACACACCATCAGGCTTCCAAGCAGCTCTCAAGGAAACTCAGTTTTCACACTCTATGCTTAGTGCCCTTTGTATGGCTAGGACTGAAATGAACCTGGTAGAGCATCCCACACAAACGAATGCTCCACATGCGGGTTTCACTTGCCACCAACTCCACATTCACAGGCAACTTCAGCGCCACAGCCGTTTTCAGATAGCCCTCAATGCAAAGGCTCTAGACGCAAATATTGGTGTGAGAGCTAATTCAATCAAGGAAACACTGCATGTTGGTGAAGGGCATATTGAAGAAGGATCAGCCGAGTGGTTCTTGTGGGAGAACAACTCCATTTGGCTCACTAACTTCACACACCATCAGGCTTCCAAGCAGCTCTCAAGGAAACTCAGTTTTCACACTCTATGCTTAGTGCCCTTTGAGTGCATTATCTAGGAATGAACCTGGTAGAGCATCCCACACAAACGAATGCTCCACATGCGGGTTTCACATGCCACCAACTCCACATTCACAGGCAACTTCAGCGCCACAGCCGTTTTCAGATAGCCCTCAATGCAAAGGCTCTAGACGCAAATATTGGTGTGAGAGCTAATTCAATCAAGGAAACACTGCATGTTGGTGAAGTGCATATTGAAGAAGGATCAGCCGAGTGGTTCTTGTGGGAGAACAACTCCATTTGGCTCACTAACTTCACACACCATCAGGCTTCCAAGCAGCTCTCAAGGAAACTCAGTTTTCACACTCTATGCTTAGTGCTCTTTGTGTGGCTAGGACTGAAATGAAGCTTGGTCAGCATCCCACACAAACGAATGCTCCACATGCGGGTTTCACATGCCACCAACTCCACATTCACAGGCAACTTCAGCGCCACAGCCGTTTTCAGATAGCCCTCAATGCAAAGGCTCTAGACGCAAATATTGGTGTGAGAGCTAATTCAATCAAGGAAACACTGCATGTTGGTGAAGGGCATATTGAAGAAGGATCAGCCGAGTGGTTCTTGTGGGAGAACAACTCCATTTGGCTCCCTAACTTCACACACCATCAGGCTTCCAAGCAGCTCTCAAGGAAACTCAGTTTTCACACTCTATGCTTAGTGCCCTTTGAGTGCATTATCTAGGAATGAACCTGGTAGAGCATCCCACACAAACGAATGCTCCACATGCGGGTTTCACATGCCACCAACTCCACATTCACAGGCAACTTCAGCGCCACAGCCGTTTTCAGATAGCCCTCAATGCAAAGGCTCTAGACGCAAATATTGGTGTGAGAGCTAATTCAATCAAGGAAACACTGCATGTTGGTGAAGGGCATATTGAAGAAGGATCAGCCGAGTGGTTCTTGTGGGAGAACAACTCCATTTGGCTCACTAACTTCACACACCATCAGGCTTCCAAGCAGCTCTCAAGGAAACTCAGTTTTCACACTCTATGTTTAGTGCCCTTTGAGTGCATTATCTAGGAATGAACCTGGTAGAGCATCCCACACAAACGAATGCTCCACATGCGGGTTTCACATGCCACCAACTCCACATTCACAGGCAACTTCAGCGCCACAGCCGTTTTCAGATAGCCCTCAATGCAAAGGCTCTAGACGCAAATATTGGTGTGAGAGCTAATTCAATCAAGGAAACACTGCATGTTGGTGAAGGGCATATTGAAGAAGGATCAGCCGAGTGGTTCTTGTGGGAGAACAACTCCATTTGGCTCACTAACTTTACACACCATCAGGCTTCCAAGCAGCTCTCAAGGAAACTCAGTTTTCACACTCTATGCTTAGTGCCCTTTGAGTGCATTATCTAGGAATGAACCTGGTAGAGCATCCCACACAAACGAATGCTCCACATGCGGGTTTCACATGCCACCAACTCCACATTCACAGGCAACTTCAGCGCCACAGCCGTTTTCAGATAGCCCTCAATGCAAAGGCTCTAGACGCAAATATTGGTGTGAGAGCTAATTCAATCAAGGAAACACTGCATGTTGGTGAAGGGCATATTGAAGAAGGATCAGCCGAGTGGTTCTTGTGGGAGAACAACTCCATTTGGCTCACTAACTTCACACACCATCAGGCTTCCAAGCAGCTCTCAAGGAAACTCAGATTTCACACTCTATGCTTAGAGCCCTTTGTATGCTAGGACTGAAATGAACCTGGTAGAGCATCCCACACAAACGAATGCTCCACATGCGGGTTTCACATGCCACCAACTCCACATTCACAGGCAACTTCAGCGCCACAGCCGTTTTCAGATAGCCCTCAATGCAAAGGCTCTAGACGCAAATATTGGTGTGAGAGCTAATTCAATCAAGGAAACACTGCATGTTGGTGAAGGGCATATTGAAGAAGGATCAGCCGAGTGGTTCTTGTGGGAGAACAACTCCATTTGGCTCACTAACTTCACACACCATCAGGCTTCCAAGCAGCTCTCAAGGAAACTCAGTTTTCACACTCTATGCTTAGTGCCCTTTGAGTGCATTATCTAGGAATGAACCTGGTAGAGCATCCCACACAAACGAATGCTCCACATGCGGGTTTCACATGCCACCAACTCCACATTCACAGGCAACTTCAGCGCCACAGCTGTTTTCAGATAGCCCTCAATGCAAAGGCTCTAGACGCAAATATTGGTGTGAGAGCTAATTCAATCAAGGAAACACTGCATGTTGGTGAAGGGCATATTGAAGAAGGATCAGCCGAGTGGTTCTTGTGGGAGAACAACTCCATTTGGCTCACTAACTTCACACACCATCAGGCTTCCAAGCAGCTCTCAAGGAAACTCAGTTTTCACACTCTATGCTTAGTGCCCTTTGAGTGCATTATCTAGGAATGAACCTGGTAGAGCATCCCACACAAACGAATGCTCCACATGCGGGTTTCACATGCCACCAACTCCACATTCACAGGCAACTTCAGCGCCACAGCCGTTTTCAGATAGCCCTCAATGCAAAGGCTCTAGACGCAAATATTGGTGTGAGAGCTAATTCAATCAAGGAAACACTGCATGTTGGTGAAGGGCATATTGAAGAAGGATCAGCCGAGTGGTTCTTGTGGGAGAACAACTCCATTTGGCTCACTAACTTCACACACCATCAGGCTTCCAAGCAGCTCTCAAGGAAACTCAGTTTTCACACTCTATGTTTAGTGCGCTTTGAGTGCATTATCTAGGAATGAACCTGGTAGAGCATCCCACACAAACGAATGCTCCACATGCGGGTTTCACATGCCACCAACTCCACATTCACAGGCAACTTCAGCGCCACAGCCGTTTTCAGATAGCCCTCAATGCAAAGGCTCTAGACGCAAATATTGGTGTGAGAGCTAATTCAATCAAGGAAACACTGCATGTTGGTGAAGGGCATATTGAAGAAGGATCAGCCGAGTGGTTCTTGTGGGAGAACAACTCCATTTGGCTCACTAACTTCACACACCATCAGGCTTCCAAGCAGCTCTCAAGGAAACTCAGTTTTCACACTCTATGCTTAGTGCCCTTTGTATGGCTAGGAGTGAAATGAACCTGGTAGAGCATCCCACACAAACGAATGTTCCACATGCGGGTTTCACATGCCACCAACTCCACATTCACAGGCAACTTCAGCGCCACAGCCGTTTTCAGATAGCCCTCAATGCAAAGGCTCTAGACGCAAATATTGGTGTGAGAGCTAATTCAATCAAGGAAACACTGCATGTTGGTGAAGGGCATATTGAAGAAGGATCAGCCGAGTGGTTCTTCTGGGAGAACAACTCCATTTGGCTCACTAACTTCACACACCATCAGGCTTCCAAGCAGCTCTCAAGGAAACTCAGTTTTCACACTCTATGTTTAGTGCCCTTTGAGTGCATTATCTAGGAATGAACCTGGTAGAGCATCCCACACAAACGAATGCTCCACATGCGGGTTTCACATGCCACCAACTCCACATTCACAGGCAACTTCAGCGCCACAGCCGTTTTCAGATAGCCCTCAATGCAAAGGCTCTAGACGCAAATATTGGTGTGAGAGCTAATTCAATCAAGGAAACACTGCATGTTGGTGAAGGGCATATTGAAGAAGGATCAGCCGAGTGGTTCTTGTGGGAGAACAACTCCATTTGGCTCACTAACTTCACACACCATCAGGCTTCCAAGCAGCTCTCAAGGAAACTCAGTTTTCACACTCTATGCTTAGTGCCCTTTGTATGGCTAGGAGTGAAATGAACCTGGTAGAGCATCCCACACAAACGAATGTTCCACAGGCGGGTTTCACATGCCACCAACTCCACATTCACAGGCAACTTCAGCGCCACAGCCGTTTTCAGATAGCCCTCAATGCAAAGGCTCTAGACGCAAATATTGGTGTGAGAGCTAATTCAATCAAGGAAACACTGCATGTTGGTGAAGGGCATATTGAAGAAGGATCAGCTGAGTGGTTCTTGTGGGAGAACAACTCCATTTGGCTCACTAACTTCACACACCATCAGGCTTCCAAGCAGCTCTCAAGGAAACTCAGTTTTCACACTCTATGTTTAGTGCCCTTTGAGTGCATTATCTAGGAATGAACCTGGTAGAGCATCCCACACAAACGAATGCTCCACATGCGGGTTTCACATGCCACCAACTCCACATTCACAGGCAACTTCAGCGCCACAGCCGTTTTCAGATAGCCCTCAATGCAAAGGCTCTAGACGCAAATATTGGTGTGAGAGCTAATTCAATCAAGGAAACACTGCATGTTGGTGAAGGGCATATTGAAGAAGGATCAGCCGAGTGGTTCTTGTGGGAGAACAACTCCATTTGGCTCACTAACTTCACACACCATCAGGCTTCCAAGCAGCTCTCGAGGAAACTCAGTTTTCACACTCTATGCTTAGAGCCCTTTGAGTGCCTAGGACTGAAATGAAGCTTGGAGAGCATCCCACACAAACGAATGCTCCACATGCGGGTTTCACATGCCACCAACTCCACATTCACAGGCAACTTCAGCGCCACAGCCGTTTTCAGATAGCCCTCAATGCAAAGGCTCTAGACGCAAATATTGGTGTGAGAGCTAATTCAATCAAGGAAACACTGCATGTTGGTGAAGGGCATATTGAAGAAGGATCAGCCGAGTGGTTCTTGTGGGAGAACAACTCCATTTGGCTCACTAACTTCACACACCATCAGGCTTCCAAGCAGCTCTCAAGGAAACTCAGTTTTCACACTCTATGCTTAGTGCCCTTTGTATGGCTAGGACTGAAATGAACCTGGTAGAGCATCCCACACAAACGAATGTTCCACATGCGGGTTTCACATGCCACCAACTCCACATTCACAGGCAACTTCAGCGCCACAGCTGTTTTCAGATAGCCCTCAATGCAAAGGCTCTAGACGCAAATATTGGTGTGAGAGCTAATTCAATCAAGGAAACAGTGCATGTTGGTGAAGGGCATATTGAAGAAGGATCAGCCGAGTGGTTCTTGTGGGAGAACAACTCCATTTGGCTCCCTAACTTCACACACCATCAGGCTTCCAAGCAGCTCTCAAGGAAACTCAGTTTTCACACTCTATGTTTAGTGCCCTTTGAGTGCATTATCTAGGAATGAACCTGGTAGAGCATCCCACACAAACGAATGCTTCACATGCGGGTTTCACATGCCACCAACTCCACATTCACAGGCAACTTCAGTGCCACAGCCGTTTTCAGATAGCCCTCAATGCAAAGGCTCTAGACACAAATATTGGTGTCAGAGCTAATTCAATCAAGGAAACACTGCATGTTGGTGAAGGGCATATTGAAGAAGGATCAGCCGAGTGGTTCTTGTGGGAGAACAACTCCATTTGGCTCACTAACTTCACACACCATCAGGCTTCCAAGCAGCTCTCAAGGAAACTCAGTTTTCACACTCTATGCTTAGTGCCCTTTGAGTACCTAGGACTGAAATGAAGCTTGGAGAGCATCCCACACAAACGAATGCTCCACATGCGGGTTTCACATGCCACCAACTCCACATTCACAGGCAACTTCAGCGCCACAGCCGTTTTCAGATAGCCCTCAATGCAAAGGCTCTAGACGCAAATATTGGTGTGAGAGCTAATTCAATCAAGGAAACACTGCATGTTGGTGAAGGGCATATTGAAGAAGGATCAGCCGAGTGGTTCTTGTGGGAGAACAACTCCATTTGGCTCACTAACTTCACACACCATCAGGCTTCCAAGCAGCTCTCAAGGAAACTCAGTTTTCACACTCTATGCTTAGTGCCCTTTGAGTGCCTAGGACTGAAATGAAGCTTGGAGAGCATCCCACACAAACGAATGCTCCACATGCGGGTTTCACATGCCACCAACTCCACATTCACAGGCAACTTCAGCGCCACAGCCGTTTTCAGATAGCCCTCAATGCAAAGGCTCTAGACGCAAATATTTGTGTGAGAGCTAATTCAATCAAGGAAACAGTGCATGTTGGTGAAGGGCATATTGAAGAAGGATCAGCCGAGTGGTTCTTGTGGGAGAACAACTCCATTTGGCTCACTAACTTCACACACCATCAGGCTTCCAAGCAGCTCTCAAGGAAACTCAGTTTTCACACTCTATGTTTAGTGCCCTTTGAGTGCATTATCTAGGAATGAACCTGGTAGAGCATCCCACACAAACGAATGCTCCACATGCGGGTTTCACATGCCACCAACTCCACATTCACAGGCAACTTCAGCGCCACAGCCGTTTTCAGATAGCCCTCAATGCAAAGGCTCTAGACGCAAATATTGGTGTGAGAGCTAATTCAATCAAGGAAACACTGCATGTTGGTGAAGGGCATATTGAAGAAGGATCAGCCGAGTGGTTCTTGTGGGAGAACAACTCCATTTGGCTCACTAACTTCACACACCATCAGGCTTCCAAGCAGCTCTCAAGGAAACTCAGTTTTCACACTCTATGCTTAGTGCCCTTTGAGTGCATTATCTAGGAATGAACCTGGTAGAGCATCCCACACAAACGAATGCTCCACATGCGGGTTTCACATGCCACCAACTCCACATTCACAGGCAACTTCAGCGCCACAGCCGTTTTCAGAGAGCCCTCAATGCAAAGGCTCTAGACGAAAATATTGGTGTGAGAGCTAATTCAATCAAGGAAACACTGCATGTTGGTGAAGGGCATATTGAAGAAGGATCAGCCGAGTGGTTCTTGTGGGAGAACAACTCCATTTGGCTCACTAACTTCACACACCATCAGGCTTCCAAGCAGCTCTCAAGGAAACTCAGTTTTCACACTCTATGCTTAGAGCCCTTTGAGTGCCTAGGACTGAAATGAAGCTTGGAGAGCATCCCACACAAACGAATGCTCCACATGCGGGTTTCACATGCCACCAACTCCACATTCACAGGCAACTTCAGCGCCACAGCCGTTTTCAGATAGCCCTCAATGCAAAGGCTCTAGACGCAAATATTTGTGTGAGAGCTAATTCAATCAAGGAAACAGTGCATGTTGGTGAAGGGCATATTGAAGAAGGATCAGCCGAGTGGTTCTTGTGGGAGAACAACTCCATTTGGCTCACTAACTTCACACACCATCAGGCTTCCAAGCAGCTCTCAAGGAAACTCAGTTTTCACACTCTATGTTTAGTGCCCTTTGAGTGCATTATCTAGGAATGAACCTGGTAGAGCATCCCACACAAACGAATGCTCCACATGCGGGTTTCACATGCCACCAACTCCACATTCACAGGCAACTTCAGCGCCACAGCCGTTTTCAGATAGCCCTCAATGCAAAGGCTCTAGACGCAAATATTGGTGTGAGAGCTAATTCAATCAAGGAAACACTGCATGTTGGTGAAGGGCATATTGAAGAAGGATCAGCCGAGTGGTTCTTGTGGGAGAACAACTCCATTTGGCTCACTAACTTCACACACCATCAGGCTTCCAAGCAGCTCTCAAGGAAACTCAGTTTTCACACTCTATGCTTAGTGCCCTTTGAGTGCATTATCTAGGAATGAACCTGGTAGAGCATCCCACACAAACGAATGCTCCACATGCGGGTTTCACATGCCACCAACTCCACATTCACAGGCAACTTCAGCGCCACAGCCGTTTTCAGAGAGCCCTCAATGCAAAGGCTCTAGACGAAAATATTGGTGTGAGAGCTAATTCAATCAAGGAAACACTGCATGTTGGTGAAGGGCATATTGAAGAAGGATCAGCCGAGTGGTTCTTGTGGGAGAACAACTCCATTTGGCTCACTAACTTCACACACCATCAGGCTTCCAAGCAGCTCTCAAGGAAACTCAGTTTTCACACTCTATGCTTAGAGCCCTTTGTCTGCCTAGGACTGAAATGAACCTGGTAGAGCATCCCACACAAACGAATGCTCCACATGCGGGTTTCACATGCCACCAACTCCACATTCACAGGCAACTTCAGCGCCACAGCCGTTTTCAGATAGCCCTCAATGCAAAGGCTCTAGACGCAAATATTGGTGTGAGAGCTAATTCAATCAAGGAAACACTGCATGTTGGTGAAGGGCATATTGAAGAAGGATCAGCCGAGTGGTTCTTGTGGGAGAACAACTCCATTTGGCTCCCTAACTTCACACACCATCAGGCTTCCAAGCAGCTCTCAAGGAAACTCAGTTTTCACAATCTATGCTTAGTGCTCTTTGTATGGCTAGGAGTGAAATGAACCTGGTAGAGCATCCCACACAAACGAATGTTCCACATGCGGGTTTCACATGCCACCAACTCCACATTCACAGGCAACTTCAGCGCCACAGCCGTTTTCAGATAGCCCTCAATGCAAAGGCTCTAGACGCAAATATTGGTGTGAGAGCTAATTCAATCAAGGAAACACTGCATGTTGGTGAAGGGCATATTGAAGAAGGATCAGCCGAGTGGTTCTTGTGGGAGAACAACTCCATTTGGCTCACTAACTTCACACACCATCAGGCTTCCAAGCAGCTCTCAAGGAAACTCAGTTTTCACACTCTATGTTTAGTGCCCTTTGAGTGCATTATCTAGGAATGAACCTGGTAGAGCATCCCACACAAACGAATGCTCCACATGCGGGTTTCACATGCCACCAACTCCACATTCACAGGCAACTTCAGCGCCACAGCCGTTTTCAGATAGCCCTCAATGCAAAGGCTCTAGACGCAAATATTGGTGTGAGAGCTAATTCAATCAAGGAAACACTGCATGTTGGTGAAGGGCATATTGAAGAAGGATCAGCCGAGTGGTTCTTGTGGGAGAACAACTCCATTTGGCTCACTAACTTCACACACCATCAGGCTTCCAAGCAACTCTCCAGGAAACTCAGTTTTCACACTCTATGCTTAGTGCCCTTTGTATGGCTAGGAGTGAAATGAACCTGGTACAGCATCCCACACAAACGAATGTTCCACATGCGGGTTTCACATGCCACCAACTCCACATTGACAGGCAACTTCAGCGCCACAGCTGTTTTCAGATAGCCCTCAATGCAAAGGCTCTAGACGCAAATATTGGTGTGAGAGCTAATTCAATCAAGGAAACACTGCATGTTGGTGAAGGGCATATTGAAGAAGGATCAGCCGAGTGGTTCTTGTGGGAGAACAACTCCATTTGGCTCACTAACTTCACACACCATCAGGCTTCCAAGCAGCTCTCAAGGAAACTCAGTTTTCACACTCTATGTTTAGTGCCCTTTGAGTGCATTATCTAGGAATGAACCTGGTAGAGCATCCCACACAAACGAATGCTTCACATGCGGGTTTCACATGCCACCAACTCCACATTCACAGGCAACTTCAGCGCCACAGCCGTTTTCAGATAGCCCGCAATGCAAAGGCTCTAGACGCAAATATTGGTGTGAGAGCTAATTCAATCAAGGAAACACTGCATGTTGGTGAAGGGCATATTGAAGAAGGATCAGCCGAGTGGTTCTTGTGGGAGAACAACTCCATTTGGCTCACTAACTTCACACACCATCAGGCTTCCAAGCAGCTCTCAAGGAAACTCAGTTTTCACACTCTATGCTTAGTGCCCTTTGAGTACCTAGGACTGAAATGAAGCTTGGAGAGCATCCCACACAAACGAATGCTCCACATGCGGGTTTCACATGCCACCAACTCCACATTCACAGGCAACTTCAGCGCCACAGCCGTTTTCAGATAGCCCTCAATGCAAAGGCTCTAGACGCAAATATTGGTGTGAGAGCTAATTCAATCAAGGAAACACTGCATGTTGGTGAAAGGCATATTGAAGAAGGATCAGCCGAGTGGTTCTTGTGGGAGAACAACTCCATTTGGCTCACTAACTTCACACACCATCAGGCTTCCAAGCAGCTCTCAAGGAAACTCAGTTTTCACACTCTATGTTTAGTGCCCTTTGAGTGCATTATCTAGGAATGAACCTGGTAGAGCATCCCACACAAACGAATGCTCCACATGCGGGTTTCACATGCCACCAACTCCACATTCACAGGCAACTTCAGCGCCACAGCCGTTTTCAGATAGCCCTCAATGCAAAGGCTCTAGACGCAAATATTGGTGTGAGAGCTAATTCAATCAAGGAAACACTGCATGTTGGTGAAGGGCATATTGAAGAAGGATCAGCCGAGTGGTTCTTGTGGGAGAACAACTCCATTTGGCTCACTAACTTCACACACCATCAGGCTTCCAAGCAGCTCTCAAGGAAACTCAGTTTTCACACTCTATGCTTAGTGCCCTTTGTATGGCTAGGACTGAAATGAACCTGGTAGAGCATCCCACACAAACGAATGCTCCACATGCGGGTTTCACATGCCACCAACTCCACATTCACAGGCAACTTCAGCGCCACAGCCGTTTTCAGATAGCCCTCAATGCAAAGGCTCTAGACGCAAATATTGGTGTGAGAGCTAATTCAATCAAGGAAACACTGCATGTTGGTGAAGGGCATATTGAAGAAGGACCAGCCGAGTGGTTCTTGTGGGAGAACAACTCCATTTGGCTCACTAACTTCACACACCATCAGGCTTCCAAGCAGCTCTCAAGGAAACTCAGTTTTCACACTCTATGCTTAGTGCCCTTTGAGTGCATTATCTAGGAATGAACCTGGTAGAGCATCCCACACAAACGAATGCTCCACGTGCGGGTTTCACATGCCACCAACTCCACATTCACAGGCAACTTCAGCGCCACAGCCGTTTTCAGATAGCCCTCAATGCAAAG